>NW_024582929.1:65945-67766 GCF_018398535.1 Haplochromis burtoni
CACACACACACACACACACACACACACACACACACACACACACACACACACAATCATTTTGAAGTTCCATTTAAACTGTGTTAGGGTTAACTGTTATTATAACACACAGCCAAGCCAATCATATGACCTACTTAACAAGGGAAATTACTTCTAGAAATCCAACTTCTGCATAACCCAGTGAATGCCAGTTAAATATTAAAATAATGATCTCAGATCATTATCACTTGAACGCAGACATCTCTGTAATGTGAAATAAAAATGGCTGTTTAAGCTGCTGCTTTTCACCTTTGACTTCATCTACAAAGACCCCATATTCATATTTGATGGTCACTTCCTGATAAAGAAAATCATCATCATTTATTAATGATCGCAAAACATTTCACCACGATCGTTTCGGACTTTGATCAAGTAGAAAGGGTGTGAAATCAGCTGCACCCACGTTCGAGTATTACTGGCAGAAAGTGAGTTGTATGTGTGCTGTCAAAGTCGGAGGCAACGGGTGACTATTTCACACTGAGAGGTAAATATTCACTCATAGATAACATCATAAGCACCTTCCTCTTTTTCTTTTGCCTCTTTCTCCCTTGCTAGTCCCTCTCTTTATTCTCTCTGGGTAAATATACATGCTTATATCAATCTCTCCCTCGTGCTCTCTTTCTGCTTTTATTTATACTTCACTGACTACAGAAGTGAACTGCTTATCTTCACAGAACAGGCTGCATAGCCAGTCACTCTCTGTGTGCATGTGTGTATGTGTTAGCAGATACAGCGAGAGTAGCAGCTTTTGGGCAGCAAGGTTTGATAACTTTGTTTTTTGGGACAAACTGGTCTATCCCGTCGCATGCAAATGAAACAGACAAAGTGTATGTACAGTAGTGGTACATAACAGTGGTGCAGAGGATGCTGCTGGTTGGTTAAGGTTTGGCACCAGCACTAAACAGATTTTTATCTACAATTTTCCACTTAAAAAAGTTCCCCTCATGAAAGATGGAGCTATATCATTGGCTAAGGGGTTAGTATGTGTAGGGATGAATGTACAGTTCCAGTTCTAATATGTGTATTTTTGTTTGAAGATCATTCTCTCTTATGTATTAAATGGTGGGTGAGCATGTCTACTAAAATTCACAAAAGCACAGACTTAACGTCTGACGTATGTCAATGAATTTTCATTGACTGTGAACAAACATACAAGAAGATTAAAAAAAATGACTACAAAGTGCTGCAGTTACAAACACTCGGAAGTTAAGGACATAGTTATCGACTGAGCAATGCAGATGCTGTAGTTACAAAAAGTCAAATTGTATTTCAAATTTGCATGTCATATTTCAAGTATTTGCAGGATCTTTTGCTGCTGTAAAATTGAAAATGCGACACAAGTAAATACAAAAATCATTTTTTCTATACCTGCAATTATTTACTTACAAATACAGATAATTATTATCTGTATTATTGTATTACTGAAATGATTGGGCCATAAAACTAAACGTAATTCTCCATTACATCATTTTGGAATATATTCATTTTCTGTAATATTGTAGTCAACACAGTGCATGTTTTTAATTAAAATAGGAAATTTTGGGAATCTTGTGTCTTCTGTTTGTTTTTTGAAATTAGAAGCAAAGAGAAATTAGAAGCTTTAAAGCTCAAGAAATAATATAAAAATGATCAAATAAGAGCCCCAGAGGGCCGTTCAAGCACAATTTCCTCATGATAGTCTGTAGCTGAAGGCCTCCCAAACTCCAGCTACCTGCTTACAAGGGCTTTGTGTGCGTGTGTGCGTGTGTGTGTGTGTGCGTGCGTGCGTGCGTGCGTGTGTGCGTG
>NW_024582929.1:67786-69880 GCF_018398535.1 Haplochromis burtoni
GTGTGTGTGCGTGTGTGTGTGTGTGTTTAAAGTTATTTTGTTGATAAGAAAAGAAAATGTAAGTAAAAATCGGCATGCAAATATGAAGTTGGAGTGCCTTCTCTACCGTAATACACCTGCTTCAAATAAGAAAGGCTATGATCCAACACAGTGACTGGGCGTTATTTTAGAATAACAGGAACAGGAAAACCTTTGTTGGCGACATTCAATATGCTGAATACTGCTTATGGTTGCCATTTTTATAGTAAAGGTATTTTCTGTGTAAACATGTTTACGGATACTTGTTTTGATCCTGGAGGGACGCTCTGGGCTCCAGATAGACTGAAGCATGGACAGTCAGCAACTCAAATAATGAAAGCTTATGCTGATGAAATGTCATATTTATACCTATAAATGTATATTTATAAAAATATACATTTAGAATTTGTATTGTATTTATTCTGCACAGAACAATGTAAAAGCTGTCACCTCACAGGAAGGCTTACAAATAGCACGTATGTGTCCTGTAACTGCAGCCATTCTTATTGTGCGCAACTCCCACAAACCACCAAGACCACTCAAACTAATAAAAGATACTGAAAGAAATATTTATCTGATATAATTGTCCAATATTTCCCTTAATGTTCCACATTTTTTTCTTTTAAAATAATTAAGTGTCAATTCAGTTTCACGTACAAAGGCCTTTTTTCCCTTACATTTCATTTTGAAATGTATGTCAAATATGAACGCACCCTGCATTGTCCTGGTCCAAGTGCATTCCTTGCTCTGCCAACCAACTGAATTGTGCTTTTTCAAATGCTTGAGTCTGATGATGATGTTGATTCCACAAACAAAAGTCTCCTTCAGCAAACAAAAACTGTGATTGCTGAGTTTTTACTAAACCATTTAATATCACTCGTCTGGTTGATAAGTGGCTCTGCCGAAGGTTTGAGTCTCTTATCTTTCTTTTGTTGTATCTGTAAGTAAAAAGGCGAAAAGACTCACTCTGGTTTTTCATTTTCAGTGCAGCTTACACATTCTCTATCCTGCATCAAACCCCACTACACATGATTCCAAATGTTTTCCATGGTTGGAAAGCACTTAAACCATATTGGCATGTGCCCACACTGTCCAGCTGAGCTGCAAGTCAGTTTTCTCTGTGGAAATGCTGGCATGATAGAAAAACTAGAAATGGTCGAATTCCAATCCAGGGCTGAGTGCGATACTTAATTGTCCTTAGACATTAACAGTGAGCTCCAAGGCTGTTGTCCTGCTATGAAAGAGTATGCACTTTGACTCGCTTGTGCTTGTTTGTGTGAAGGTACTGCATTATTAATTGGTTGCTGATAAACTGTAGAATATTTATTTTAAACTGAACTTGGATCCTTGAGGACATTGGTTCAGTTGCTTTCTTTTCTTTCAAAGCATGACAAAGGAAAACAACACACAGCTCCCAGAGTACCAAACCGTTGGATGGAATATCAAGAATCAGCACTGAAACACACAACCAGCTCCTATTTTCAAATTTTGGAAAATCGTGTTTTTGGGAATTTCAACCTCCCCGTCCAACGTAAAAAACTTTCCAGCCAGCTGAGGGAGTTTGGCAAGTCCCCGAGGTTGTGATAAGCTATTTAAGAAGCCATTTATATTTCATTTCAATCAGAGCAAATCCACTCTAATTAAAAAATTTCATTGTAAACCAATCAACCTTTGCAGGCGACTTCCCATTCCCAATAATCAGGTGAAGTCATTAATGAGCGACCGCTAGCTCTTAATTCCTCCCCCCACTAAGTCCATTCTCTCTTTTGCATTTTTATTTCCTTCGGTAAGAATGGAGCAATAAAACGATAACAGAAGTTGCTGGGGAGAAAACCTTTAACACTTGGAGTAATTACTTCTCTTTGTGTCTTTCTTTTTAAATTAATTTTAATTACAGGCGTCAGTATTGCCTGTAAAATGTCCACTTTAGTCTAATCTAAAGTAATGTAGCTGCTAATGAAGAGGGAATTCAATGTGTGGAGCCAAATGGCCTTTTGGCTGTGAGTCTCTCACCCACTGGCTCACTTACATAGTGGTCAAAGATACATGGGCAGGTGGACTCTCTCTCTCTCTCTC
>NW_024582929.1:69938-71587 GCF_018398535.1 Haplochromis burtoni
CCGACATATGTGAGTTTTATTCAAGCTCCAGGGCTGCTAAACACAAAAAAGCACAGATTTGATTTTTCCTTTTTTCTGAGAGTTTCATAACAATAAATCCTCTTTGTGTGTGTGTGTGTGTGTGTGTGTGTGTGTGTGTGTGTGTGTGTGTGTGTGTGTGTGTGTGTGTGTGTTGTCTCATTATATGTGGAGGTCTTAAAAACTCCATGCAGCCTTTAAGAGTACTTAAACCATGTTTAACATTGGCAAAGGTCACAAATCCAGTCCAGTTGCTGCTGTGCCACACTGACACTGTGTAAATGACTCGACCAACAAAAGTGACATTTTTATTCATAATGAAAACTGGAGGTGAAACAGAGCAGCAGCATTTGAAACAACATGCTTTACAATCTGCATTTTATTCTTCAGTCATGCTCTCTCTCATTTAATGTAGAGGATATATATACATATATATCCTCTACGTATCAGACGTATCGGTCCAATACTGTCCTAAATTACTGGATCGGAAATCGGAGAGAAATAAAAAATTTAATCCATCCATTAAATATCACTAAAGCACCCCACAAAACTTGCGGCATGGCGTAACTCAGCTCATAACTGTAGCACGTCGGAGCAGTATGCATCACGTGATAGAGCGGCTGTGGCGTGCAAGACCTGTCGGCGGTCTGATTGAGCATTTGGAGCCTCGCTACCAACCCGGCATTTCATCTCCGACATAGTTATCCCAGAGAGAAGTAAAGCAAGTGTGTAAGTTCATCTCTGAATGTTTGTAAAGCATTCCCACGTTAAGCTCAACAACCGATATATGGAGCGACTGCCTCTCTCTCTCTCTCTCTCCTGCTGCTACTTCAATCATGAAACTGATCACTGATCAGCTGATCGGCTTTTCTGTCCCGAGTCCGTCTCTCTTGTTTGTTTTGGCCCACTTTGCACCAGAAAGAGGAAACCAGCGGCTGAACAACAGCAGCACGTTTAAGCTTGATCAGCTGTTCTTCTACACCAGGATCCTTTTCTATGTAGCTGACGGCTTGTAACTGTGAAGGGGCGGATCTAGCAAAGTTTTGCTATCTGAATCTTAAACCAAAGTTTTAATGTGATGTAAAAAGTATGGAAGTCGTATATCGGAACTATTAAGTCTAATATACCCCAGTAAGCTATAGTACTTTTTCCTTTGGGACTGTACCATCTGGGCAGTCTGCAGTTCTGTTGAAGACAGATGTTGAATCTTTCATCTTTCATTATTTCATTATTGTAGACAAATTATTGATTTCTGTGCATTTTTTTTTATCATGCATTAAATTAAAGTTGATCTCATCGATTAAGCATCATGAGGCGGATTGTGATTCCCTATTTTTTATTAATTTTTTTGCTGGGAGTTGGCAACCATATTAGTTAGGTTGTTTAATATTTCTGCTAAGTACTCTTTAAAATACCAGGACAGGGAGGATGGAGCAGGTTTAAGTTCATTAGATTGATCAGTTTTGCTAAAACTTGACTATGAACTTATAAAAAAATGCAGCAAAATATTTTAAAAACTGTTTTATTGATTAAAAAACACTATATCGGATTCATGTCGGTATCGGCAGATATCCAAATTTATGATATTGGTGTCGGACATTAAAAAGTGGTATTGTGCCATCTCTAATATA
>NW_024582929.1:71672-77887 GCF_018398535.1 Haplochromis burtoni
CAGGTTTGGGGGTCATTGCCCCAAGTGCTTCGATTACCACGGGGAGCCCTGTTGACTTCACATCTTCTTGAGCTTCTCTGTCAGCCTTTAGTATTGCTAAAAGGAACAGGCAACTCCGAAAACATTAGAGCACTTCTGCAAATATGTGACATCTTGATAAATCGAGCAGATATTTGAAATTTACACGCCACCATACTCGCATGAAAATATCTTAAAAGTTTATTTTGTGACCCAGAAAGAGTAATATTTCAAACTCTGCCACTCTGTGTTCCTCCGCCACTGCCTCGTTTGAGTTTTGGACAAAATGCATTCTGGGATATTGCATTTCGTCATTTTGAGCGGATTGGAGACAAAAATCAGATTTTTTTGCATCCAAGTCTGTGATTGTCTGGTTTTGTGGCACAAATATAACGGTGTACAGAAAGTTGAACACGCACGGGCACAAGCACATTGCAAGCAAGCGCAAATGCAAAAACTGAGCGAGAGGGGCTGCTGTTGTGTGTGTGTGGATGATACCAAACACTGAAATACATTTTTTGCATGCAGGAATGAATTTTGTTCACTCAAATTTAGTTTGTCTTCGCTGAAAATAAATTTATCCTCAAAATACAACACTTGCACCTGCAAATTTCTTTTACGTGCGCTGACATTTTTTTTTACGTTCGCTCAGAAGAGTGGCACCAAAATAACGCCATAGACGATGGTCACTACGAGCAGGTTCAGACTGAGTCCATCAGTTTTTGTGTGAAACTGATTTCTGCAGTAATTCACAGAAGAATTCAGACCAAGATTTTTCCTCCACACTTCTGTTCATGGAAGATTTTGTGAAACATCAAATTATCTTTGAATCATCAAACACTTTGGTTCTGTTTTGGCACTCAGACCTGCTGAACAGCTGATGATTTTGGCCTGGTTTAAAGTAAATCTTACCAAAAGGAATGCAGCAGGCTAAGCCACTGGGACCAGTTGTAGTTGGATGTTGGCATGCTTGGCACCAGAGCATCGAATCAGGGCCAACTCTGGCAAGCAGGTACATTTGTGACCCTGTGGACTAGATAATTGTAGCAACTCTTCAACTTTCTTTAGGCGTCAGGAAACCCTTTGTACTTTGTCTTACCATTGGGAATTTATCATAAATCTCGTGTGAGCTCAAAAACTAGACACGAACAGCTGTTTAAGATGCATCTGAAGTGTTAAGGTTTTGAGGTCACATGATCAGGGTTGCAACAAGAAAAGGCAAAGCACTGAGCATCAAGCGTTCACTCATCACTGGACACTTAAGTATCTTTAGAAGCACAAAGGTTATCCTTACAATGGTGGTTTGTAGAGAGCAGTCCTGCAACTCTGATGACAATTTTGCAGCTTCATACAGGAAAACAAGCTGGACCTTTAAAAGAATACCAGACTAGTTACCCATTTGTATTCATTTAGAATCACAGTCTTGGAAACATCGGTGCAACGCCTCTCAAGGCTTTTCAAGTGTCACATCTGCCCCTGCAGCCAGCATGCACACAGAGAGCCGTCCTACTATAGGACCACCCAGCTAATCTCTACACCACTGTGCTCCAGATACACAACAGATACTCTGTAAAACATCATCAGAATTAATTCAGTGTTTCATTCAACTTAAAGGAAACAATAAAACATTAAAATCAAACTCATTTAATAAACCCAATTTTTTCCCTGCAAAATGAATGCATGCATTTTACACCTTAGACGTCACAATGTGTTTACTGTTGTTAATGTCACAGGGGGTTAAAACGGCATCAGTTGTTGCCGGTGGGATTAAATGGGTTTTCCTAATTTGCTTTAATTTCCAGTCCAAAGCAACACAAGCACAGTGTTGCTGCTTTGATTGAATGTGGACCTTTGCTGGAAAATGTGACCTACAATTTGATTTGTGATCTTTAATGTAATGTCACTCCATACAACAAATCATGCAGTCTAAAGGACCATGGTGGCTGTTAATCACTGGCGTCAGTTAAAGCCTGTGTGAGCTTTTTTATGGACCAGTTTTTAAAAGGCTCTGAAAGTCTGACACTTTAAAAACGGGAGATTTCAAAAACTGCACAATGAAATAAGAAGACAGAATGACTCGCAACATTTCAACATGGAGGACTGGAAAGAAGCTGCTGAAGAAGTGTGAGGGCCTGCTCTGTGTACGATTTCTCTATGAATGGAAACGATAAAGATGTGCTGGAGTCCTCGGTGTGCGTTCAACGAGCCAAAGTCTGATCACAGTTCAGAGTCTGCAGATATATCGGAAACTTTTCTCTTTACATGCACGCACACAGCCAGGTGCTGTGCTCAGAACAGACAACTACACACAAACACACACACTTGTAGATGCTCATACCTCCTTGGTGCTTCATCTCGATGCCATCCGCCATTTTGTGATATGTCAGAACAGGAGAAAATATATCCTGAAACGTCGGCCACACAAAATGAACTCGACAGTTCACCAGCGCAGTCCGTGAGCCAACAGTAAAAAACAGTTCAAATCCAGCACCTTGTTAAAGAAATGTTCCCTGGCACATTTTCATTGATACATTTCTTTCCGTCTTTTTGGGATTTGTCTGGTGATTTGATCAGATTTCCTTGGTGACTTGATGAGCTTTGTGGAAACTCATCCCTCGGGTTGCGCGACTGTGGGCCTGTAATAGTATCACGGAGCTCCCCCCTCACTCACACGTTTCTGTGATTTGTGTGTGTGATAGAGGCCTCAGTGAGAGACCAAGCGCTAACCTTTACTGAATTGGCTCACACTTAATCCCCTCACCCTGGGGTGACTGGCACAAAAATTCTACGCTCCCTCCCTTTACATGCTTCTTACAACTATTTCACACACACACACACACACACACACACACACACACACACACACACACACACACACACACACACACACACACACACACACACAGGAGACATAAAATGTACACGCCATCACCAAACTTGTTCTAGACCCATCCTGCATCAGTTACATGAACGTACGTCACAGTTTAAACCACACAAACATTCATTCTTTCTGTATTTTGTTTTCTTATCAAACCATAGAAAATACCAACTGCACAATATTTTAAAGATCAGTATGGGCACATTACTGAGTACTATTCTCAGATATTACCCATGCACAGGTTTAAAGCAGAGGAAAACTGATCCAGCTCACTGCTAATGAACGCTCACACATGTATGTGGTAATTCAGATTATTGCCAGAGTTACATGTGCTGCAGAAATGTTCTTTGTCCCTTTAAAGTGCTGATGAAGGGATGTTATTGTCTCTTTTACAGACTACATAGTAATCATTTGGAGTTGTAATTGGACTGATGAGTGCCTGCAGTCACTTTTATGTATTGTGCATTCAATCACTGATGGATTGTGTTTAGTAAAGTAATTTGCTAACCAACGCTCTCCTGCACAGGCAGTTCTAAACCATCTTTCAGTCACATCTGTGCTGTCAGTCCTCTGTGGATGACTCGCACACACTCCTGCACGCCTCAGACGGAAGCAGTCATGACATTCTTTTGCTAAATAACACTACTATCCTCTGCTGGAAACTCGGACATGAATACACACACACTGCTTCACACAAGTACACAGAATTTCACATACACAAGCACACACAGCCTTTGATGCACACAACAGGAGAGTGAGTACAGAGGGTAGGGAGCCAAACCCCTCTGTGGAGCTTTGGATTATGGGATAGCAATAAGAAAAAAAGAGAGGCTGGTGGGAGTGATTCAAGGAAACAAATAAGAAGAAAGAAAATATAGAATAAAATATAATAAAATAACAAAAAAATGGAACGAGAAAGAAATGAAAACATATAATGCTTTCACTTTTCACTTTACAAGAAAAAAAATGAAGTTGAATAGGAAGCAAATAACTAAGGAAGAGGTGGAAGTGGAGAACAAAAAAGTTAGAATATGAGAACAGGCTCCAGAAACACGTGGAAGAGACGAGGAAAAAGGCAGAGCAGAGAAACAAAGCACAGGAGAACAAGAGGCCGAGCAGGAAGAGAACAGAGAGCGGGGGAAAAGGAAGGATTAAAATCAAATAGACTTACAGGTGCTGTTTTTCCACTCCTTTAAAAGCGACTGACTGAAAGCTGGAAGTGGCTGCAGGAAAGAAGAGAGCAGGAGAGAGAGGGGGGAGTCAGCTGAGGTCACTAGTTTCTCAAGGTAAAAGGAAATATAATATAGAATTAATGCAAACATACATCCATCATTTATTTACTTTTCCATTTTTATTTTGTAGTGTAACAATGCCTGTGAAATAGCAATAGATCATTCAATAATTCAAGGATAAACAAATGCTGAAGGGCAGTGGAGCTCTAAAAAACAAGAATTACAAAAGAAAACGTCACAACCAACATAGACACTAACATATTTGTTCCCACAAGTACTACACACACACACACACACACACACACACACACACACACACACACACACACACACACACACACACACACACACACACACAGTCTGTCATTATAATCTTGTGCTGTCACAGTTTTCAGCAGTGTGTCTATATGCTGCTCAACTGTATATGACCACATATAATGACACTGTAAGCGTGAGTTTGGATTACATTAAACCAATGATCCACCTCCAAAATATAAGCTCTCTAGCACCATCTGTTGACAGGGACACTAAGATGCATGTGCTGGGACACGACCTTAACAGACCTCCACCCGCTCAATAACGACATACTGAGATGGAGCAGTTTAAAAAATGCGAACATGAAGTAACATTATAGCTAACATAATATAGTTATTATAACTAAATAATGATCTTCAGCAACCAGTGGTGCTTTAGTTAAGATAGAGGAACAGACACGGGGCAGGGAAAGACAGAGAGGTAACGAGGAATCATGTCTGTGTGAGGAGGTTTCTGCGTTATCAGAAGTATGCATTATGAAATGGTTAAATGGGGTTTTTGTACAAAATACGAGGCAGTAAAAAATAATAATAAGTAAATAATAATCCAATCCTATCAAACACTGCCAGCGTGTTATTTAAATGTACAGAAAACAAGTAAATAGAGTTCTTTGTTTCCATGGATCATGTAAGGAAGGAGGGCACCAGTGGAAAAATCTGTGTGTTTCATGGAAAAATATGGAGACACAAAAGAAAAGAAATGAGGAAAAAAGGATCTGTCTCTCACACACACGCATTCACATCTCCAGGTCACCACGAGCTGCCTGTGCTCAGTGTACGAGGGTCAAAACTGAGCCGCTGAACAACAGTCAACATGAGTATATTGTTCTTTACACTCTATTCTTTTCTTTGATTTTTATATTTTATTTAGTTTCATTTTCTCATCAAACATATTTCTTATTAGGAATGACAGTTTAAAGATAGAGGATATATTGAACTGATTATGAAGAATTTTATAAAAAAAATTTTATAACATTTTGAACATTCATAAAGTTAATGATTCAGAAATGACCCACTGGACCCATAAAATATATCACATCTTCATCATTAAATGACAGTTTAAAGACAGAAGATGCCGTATATCAGAGCCTTTAATAACATCTATAGTATTCAGCAGTATAGAAATTATAATGTTTAGTGATTGTCACGCATGTGATTTAATTTAGAGGACAAAGAAAAAACACACACAAACACACCTCTAACTGTGATAAAGTTGTTATGCTGTGTAAAATGTAAAGTGCTTAAGAAATAATTTAATAAATAAATAAAATAATTTAATAGTAACCATAATCACCAAAATCATTTTTATGAAATGATTAAATCGTCATGCACAAACTCTTAAATTGAAATCACATTTTTAATGTTGAAATATTATTATTCTCATTATTTTGAAAATTTACAGGTTTACAAAAAAAATGTAAAAAAATAGTAAAGGAAAAAGACACAACAAAGTTTTTTAATAAAGTCCAAATTATAGCCATTTATGTAGATTCATGAATATAAATGTGTTTTAGTGGTTGAATGTTATGTGTTCATGCTCAACTGTGAGTATACTTTAGTTTAGTAAATAAGAATATCATGTCTCATTCTAAACACGTTTTTGACAGATTTCTAAAGTATTTGTGTCTTTTTGTTTTTGTAACAAGTGGTTTTATACATTTTTTAGCATTCTACATAGAAACCGAATGCAATGATTTGCAAATCTCATGAAGTTATGAAATAAAATAAAATGAAATCATAAAATGATTCTCATAAACACAAAATATTCTCTAT
>NW_024582929.1:77938-86155 GCF_018398535.1 Haplochromis burtoni
TATATATATATATATATATATATAAGTTGGGGCAGCAACATTTTAAAAAACTTTCTTTTAACAACAGGGAATAAACATCTGGAAACTGAGGATTCCAGTGTTTTCCATTTTAAATTAGTTTTTGCTCCTAGAATGAGGCAAAACTGAGTTATATTTACATACAGCTGTTTCTTTGGATGATAGAGCTGTAACACGTATTTGTCGATGGTATCTGTGCTCACAGCCAGTGATTTTGTGAAGTTTCGGAGCTTATGCACTGATTTCCATGACAGCATCATGCCTATTTTTTATGCAGTGCTGCCCGAGGGCGCAGAGATCACGGGTACTGATTTTTGTTCTAGTCGTTTGCACACAGCTTTTACACTGCTGGCTTACATGTGTTTTCTACGATATGTCTTGTCATGCTGCACAGCACTTTGATGAAAATTAGAACTACTGTTCATTATTTATGCAGCATTTTTAGAAAACATTTACTTTGCACCTGTGCATGTCCTAAATGCTCATCATCCTACTGTCCAGAATTTCCACAAAATCTTCACATCCAAACATCACAATGTTCCACATGTCGGACATATCACACTCCAATCTGTTTGGTTGAGAACGTTTCCCTTAATGGCGGAGTCCTTTTTTTATACTGAAATGTATAAAAAAGAAAGAACAAAATGAACCAAAGAACAAGCAGATTAATATTAATAGGACCGAGCAGATGCACCAGTGCTGTCTATCTACTGCATGTCTTCTCAAAGTGAAGCTTAACCTTAGAAAAGCAAGGCTCACACACAGTACAGCTCTCAGATTTCAGCTCAATTTTTACAGAAGTGCTTGAGATCATGGAATAAATAATCACCCATTTATGTGGTGAATCAATAAATCCCACGCTGAGCAGGTGGATGCATGTTCCACCCAGATAAATGCACAGTTGTGATTCGTAGGCAATGAAATTAAAATCACTACCAAAGTTACATCTCCTTATGAATTAGGACAGTCTTTACAAATATTTGAAGCAGCAAGGTCCCCATGATTTATCTACATTCAGAAAGCTTCAGATCAGCTGTCCAAGTTCAGATAAATGACTGGAAGTACTGACAGAAGGCTTTTTGTATCAACATGACAAGAGAGAAAGAACATCCTGAATTCATTCTATTTTTCACCCTATTTATTTTAAAAAAATAAATACATTTTTGCCTTTTTTGGGGCAAATCTTGATGACATATTAAGTAAAAAAAATGCAATTGTATTAATTAATTCCTGAGAATGATTATGGATCAGAGAGTACGGTGCCCCAGGAGAAAAAGCACTTGTTATAAAATCCCACTGAGTAATCTGTTCTGATCTAAAGCAGATTGTATCAGCTTCTAAGGTGATAGATGAATAAAAACATACGTTTAGATAGGTGTCTCAGCATATTTACCAATAACTCATTCATTAACCTTTCTTCACCATCTTATCTGTGAAATGTATCATAAAGAAAGAACAAAATGAACCAAAGAACAAGCAGATTAATATTAATCGTGGTAGGAGCGAGCACATGCACCAGTGCTATGTCTATCTACTGCATTTTTTCTCATTAAAGAAAAAAATGTCAGAGCAAAAACCTGACATTTCCTCTTCCCCCTATAATACCAGTCTTCCACACTCTTCGCTGCCCACTAAGAGTTTGCTGTTGGCAGCTGGCAGCTCAGTGTATGGCCTGTTAGTGAGCTCCTAGATATCACGAGGGAGGGGTTGGACTTGTAAAGAAGCAAGAGACAGAGTCGGGGGAGCTTCACTGAGCTCCCCTCACCCCAACCCAGGCCTAATGGTGTGGAGCAGCCCCTTCACTCCTGCTGCTCTCGAAGCATCAAAACTACAGGAAGAGAGTCAGGAGTCATGTCCTATTCTCAGTTCCACTCTGCTAAACAGGTGCAGGAATGCCGGTTTGAGCCCAAAGAAAGACAACACGTACGTTTATACATGCATGGGACTGCCACCTCTTGTGAAGCACAACTATGGAAGAGCTGTATGAGTTTTAGTTCCTTTGAGAAAAACACATTGTACTTGCAAGGGTTGTGTGTTCTAAGTGTGTGTGTGAGTCCCTCAGAGCAGGACATGGCTGCAATGACAGAAGTTTAATCCCTCTGGATTTCTGGGTTTGAGTTTAAACAAGAAAGCGAGTCGAAGCATAGTACACCCACTCTTTCAAGTCTTTACCCAACTGGAACTTCTGTCAAATAAAAACCTCTGTCCAATAAATACTACGGAGGAAGAAAGCCTCTGGCACCAGCTTTCCCCCGCTGTGAAAGTTTTTAAGAGGCAGCAGCGTAAGCCCTCTGCTGATATTGGCCTTTGATAAAAAATCAGTCGGGTCCAGCTGCTGTCGTTCGTCTCTGATATGATGGAGGTTTCTGCCTGACCATAGCTTGTGCTTTCATTCTTATTATTTTTATATAAGATATTGTGGCAAGAAAACTAATCATTTCACCGCTGTATGGAATTTAAATCCACATCCCGGTGTGAAACCTGCCTCCTTCTGCCGATCAATTCTTTTCCCCAATCCAGTTTCCCAGGAATTATATTCATACTGAATGATAGAGCGTTGCACAACCAATACTAATGTTAAGTGATGCTGCAAACATGTAGAGACTGCTGTTCTGTGGTAGTCGGTTGATGGATGACAGTGGAACAGTTATGACACGTATGGATATTAAGAAGCATCTGTCACTCATACACCCACAGGGAGAGTTTTTAAAGCAAGCAGGGACACACCATGAACACAGTACGTAAACATTTCAGAACTGAGAGAGTCCAAATGTTACATATATATAAAACAATGCTGAGCTGTTAGAGTCAGCAGTTCTACAAGAATATTTCATTACAATACAGTTTGAAGGCTTCATATCTTCTCAGCAGAATATTTTCCATTTTCATCAATCTGATGCAGTACAGCAAGCTGTAAGGATGATGCAATTCTGGGCAGTTGTCCTGTTTGCCAGTTTGTCTTCAGTACAGTTCAAGAAGAAAGGTAATAATAAACATACAGGTATGAAAGATTAGAGACAGAAGAGCGAATGAATGTACCTATGCAAATGAACGCAAACAGAGGTTGCTTTAACAACAATGTAAGCTTCCCTTAAAAAGAAATGTTTTTAAAGAGGTTTTACATTTAGAAAAAGAACCTAGCCAATCAGCAGTTCAGAGAAGTTACAAAGCAATATCATTCATATGACATTATCACTACCACCTATTATATAAATAAAAACAGAACTGAAAAGAACAGACCAAGTACATGAGACTGAACTGAAATGAAAACACACACACTAATGAAAAATTCACAGCTTTATTTTCTTTTACTGTCCTGCTCATTCTAGAAAGAAAATACAAAAAAACCATCAGTGACAGCCACACAGGCGTGGCTTCCTCTCGCACAGTGTGAGCACAGCCTGAGGTTGGACGTTTGGCCTTCTATGGTTGTGAGCATACTGCCACCAAGAGGCACACTGGGAGGATACGTTCCTTAAGTGATACACAATGAAGGAAACGCTCGACATGGTCATGATGCTGGTCCTCAGAAAATGGTTAGAAGTGTTCAGAACTGTAGAATACTGGGCCTAACACTTTGTCAGTTCGTCTGTGTGATGACACAACACTGACTATGTTACAAATTATAATTCCTAAAAGGGCAGGTTAAAAACTCCAATCGTAAACTCCGTCTGTTTCATTTGTGTCGCCATTTTCAAACCACTTTAGCTTTAGATTTAATAAACTGAAATAAACTCACACTGCAGATAAGACATCCAGGATATATATACATGTAGATATATAAATATTCACAAATGATTTTCCTCAATCACCCTTCCACCTCCTGTCTCTCTTAGCCAAGGTCACATGACAGAGACATAATGCAGTCATGGAGTAGCTGTTGATAATCAACATGATTCCTCTCTTTCTCCATCATTCTGTGTTTGAGCACTGTTTAATGACTCTGCTTAATTTCTCAGGGGAGAAACAGTAATAAGTGATCACTGACAAAAGGATTTCTTTGGAGACATTCACATTATCTCTGCTTGGTCACCCAGCTCAGCTTGTCTGTTTATGTTAGTCTGTCTGGCACTTCTTTACTGTAACATCCTGCACAATCTGTGTGCAGCAAATATTTGGATATTAACCAGTCAACTTCATTACAATAAAATGTGCTCCTGGCATTTTTATAGATGTTATTTTAAGACATCTACACAACCTAAACACTCGTGCTGAAAAAGCAAACGCCAATGTGTCATGGGGTTCTTCCATAATCCTCCAAATGACAGGTGCGACTGGTGCCCATGGATCCACACCCTTTTAAAAAAAAGGATCTGCAGCCGATCTCCAACTGCCTGACAGCACCGGAGACTCAGGAGCTCCTGTGCCAAGGCCCTAATACAGAGTTTGTTTTTTAAAAATATAATAACAGTCAGGAATTTTTAAGGTTTTTGTCGGTCAGTGTATACTACAGCCACACATCTTCAAGGATGCTATCTAACATCTGAAACCGGACCATAGGAGCAAGAAAAAGCTTATCATGGAGTTTTATCAGAGTGAACCAACTAAACACATGGCTTCTCTGTGGGCCTCCTGCTGTGGTAACAGCAGTTACTGCCCCTCCACTCAGTGCTCAGTCCAGGCTTTTTCTTACTGCGACACCACACTCCCCTGCTCCGATTTAGCCACTGGAGGAGCCTCTGGCCAATGAGAGGTAGCCCATTCTTGGGGCTAAGCCAAAGTCCCAAGTGTGGCACATGCCCTGGGTCCTGGTAAAGAGCAGCAAGGTTAGTGCTAGACACATTCTTTGTCTACAAGCAGAGGCTATTTGGCTGGTCAACAAATTTTATTTACTGTAAAAAAACATGGACACAGAAACATATCATTTCTGGTGTGGGACCACTCGAGTGACCAGTTCAGTTCTCCTGACCATGTGCTCCTGTGCAAGACGATGTTTAAGGCACTGCCTCGGTCGCTACCAGAGAGATGCTACTCGGTCAGCTCAGTGACACTGAGGACTGTTGTTTCACCAAAGAAGCAACAGCTACTGGACACCAAAACTGATCTCACCAAGACACTTCTCATAATGGCCCGCTCTCCACCGGACACTGCTGTGTCCCCCTACTTGGGTCCTTCAACAATTCTCCTCCAGACTGCCTTTCTTTAGCAGAGACAGCTACACAGCTCGCTCCTGCAGAAGCAGCAGTTGGCACTTTTCTTGTTTGGGTACTGCTGCTGCCACTGCTGATCCTGCTGTCACTGCCCCAACTGTTGCACCTCAGCGCTCACTTGCTACAATCCTCACTAACTGCTCATCATCTATCACTATCTTAAGGCCGCGTTTACCAATGGTGCTAGTTGTTGGCACCTCTATGGTCTGACAAAGGAAGTGCATGATAGCTGTACCTTCTGCTATCCAGGTACCTTTGAGAAATACATTATTCCAAATGCTCTGCAGCTGTTGAAAATAAAACACCACAAAGCTCCTGCAACTGCACCACTAATGAATCAAAAGGTAGTCAGCCTCAAGCAAGACTTTGTGCACCTTGTTGACAGCCAAACAGAGGCATGACACCGGATTGGAGATGATAAAGTGCTTATTCTGCGTCAACTGCCCATCTGGATATAGGACTATGAATAAAATTCCTTTTGTGGACAAATTCACATCATTCCTCAACCACCCTGAACTTTTTAAAGACAGATCACCTTCGCCCAAACCACTGGGATTCAAATATTCTGTCCACAAATAGTAAACTCATCCTTCACTCCTCTAGGATTTCTACAGCTTAATGCCTTAATGCCTGTTAGCTATTCTTACTACGAGACAGAATTTTACCTGTTAATCTGCACAACCACTGTTTCATCACCACCGTTCCTTTCCCAGTCTTAAGGTCTGCCACCTCCACTCTACCATTTCCAGAGAAAAATACTGACCATATTTCTTCACCTAGACTTAATAATCGAATTACTGTGCAGTGTAAGCCTCTGCCTCTCCTGTAGTCATTGCCCTTTGTAATCGTAGAAAGTTTTATCTGATAAATTATTTATTCTTAACAATTCTTTAAAAATCCTAAAATGATTTTCTTAAATAATTTTCTAATTAGCCCTCATCTGTTGTTAAATTTGACAAGATAATTTTGTAGGTGACTTTGATTTGAATAATTAATTTAAATTCATGATCCCTTCAACATCCCCTGCAGACAGATTTTGGAGACAGACACTATCTCTACATTTAAGATCAGGCTTCAAACCTTCCTTTTTGCTAAAGCATATAGTTAGGGCTGGATTAGGTAACTCTGAATCCTCCCTTGGTTTACAGTGCAGTAGGTGTAGGCTGCTGGGGGATGATGAACTGAGTGGTTTTCTTTTTTCTTTAGTCACCTTTTCCACTCAGTATGTGTTTCTACAGCTCTCTGCATTTAATCATTACTTAATATTAATCTCTGGCTCTGTTCCACAGCATGCCTTTTGTACTGTCTTCCTCCCCTCCCCCACAGCAATTGTTGCCAAAGTGCTTGCTCATAGGGGGTCATATGATTGTTGGGGTTTCCCTGTATGTATTATTGTAGGCTCTGCCTTAAGATATAAAGTGCCTTGAGGTGACTGGTGTTGTGATTTTGTGCTGTATATATAAAAAAGTTGAACTGAATTGAATCAAACTATACAATCAGAGAATTTTTTAACATAAGACATATTAACACACTGTTGCGTATTACTGGCTGCACTTAAAATGCTGGGGCTGACATAATACAGATATAACTCATTCCAGAATTCGGGGGCTACTACAGCCACGAAAAGAAATAAAAAGCTTAACTGTAGAGAGCTGCCCCAGCTTTCACTACTGTATTTATTTCTTTGTCTATTTTAAGAGCTGTGTCCATTTTCACTGCAAGGTTGGTAACAACTGGTTTGACACAGGATATGAGAGGACTAGTCAGACGGTCGGACACCTGGGCCATTCTGTCCAAACATAATGATCTCTGTTTATTAAAATTTAATTCAAATGTAATTCAAATTTAAAAAATTCAGAGACAGCCATGCTGTGATGTCCTTGGGACATCCTGACGTAGGGCTAAGGGGGTTAGGGTCATTGTATTTTAATGGTTAAGTAAATCTGACAAAAGTAATGTGCACACGTCTGTGTGTCCCTATTAGCTGAGGTAAGGCTGTCGTGGTCTGGCGACTCCATGTTTGTGTTTTTTTATTATTAATATTCTTCAGTGTAGTTAGTTTCTAGTGTTTTGTTCTGTTTCTGTGCCTCCCCTGTGTTCCTGGTGTCATGTCTCTAGTGAAAGTGTAATTCTGTATTCTTGTTCTCCTTATTTTTATATATGCTTAGTTCTGAGTCTTAGTTCTCTGTCAGTGTCTTCCCTGTGTTCCACATCTAGTTACTTTTGTCTCTGTGTTTCATGTTTCCTCTGCTCCCGAGTCTGTCATGTTTCCACGTCTCAGTGTCAAGTCTGTGTCTGTTCCATGCTTCAGATTTTATTCTGATAGTCCGTGTCCTGTGTTCAGTATGCTGAGTTTTGCTTCTCGTTGTTTCTTTATGCTTGATTATTCCCAGCTGTGCTCCTCCTGTGTCTGAGTCCTTCGTTACTCCCTTGTGTATTTAATCCCTGTGTTTTCCTCTGTCTGTTGTCATGTTGTTAACCCTCATGTACCCACTCTGTGCTGTGTGTGATTCCTCCGAGCTCCTGGTCTTTCTTAGTTCTCTGTTTCCAGTGCAGTTTCCTTGTTTCCTAGTTTTTATTTCTAGTTTCTAGTTTTTGGTTTTGTTTTCTGTATTAGTGTTAGTTTATTTAGTGTCATAAACTTATTTAAAGGTAACTTAGAGGGGAGGATAAAATCGGGAGAGCCAGATTTGATTTGAGTAATAACTTTCAAATAGCTAAAAGGAGAGAGAGAGATTAAAACTGGCTAAATACTGCAGGAGTCATACAGGACAACACATTCATATTGCTAATAATTAAAACTTTGTCATACTGGAATTGTTTCAGCTAAGAACTCATCCTTAATAAACTCTGTTATATTTAGGTGGACGGCAAATCAAGGCACACAGACTAAAGCAATTGCTTCTAAGCTAAAACATATTCAGTTTAAAACTAGAGATACATGATAGGTGACAACAGTTAAATGTATTTTGAGAAACTGAGGCCGCCACCCGCCCTTGACCAGTCACTGGTAAGTTAAAATATCAGCACACAGAGCCTCAATTCTGAT
>NW_024582929.1:88449-90663 GCF_018398535.1 Haplochromis burtoni
GCAGCAGATGGCCCCGCCCCTCCCTGAGCCTGGTTCTGCCGGAGGTTTCTTCCTTTTAAAAGGGAGTTTTTCCTTCCCACTGTCGCCAAAGTGCTTGCTCATAGGGAGTCATATGATTGATGGGTTTTGCTCTGTATCTATTAGTGTAGGATCTACTGTACAATGTAAAGCGCTTTGAGGCGACTGCTGTTGTGATTTAGCGCTATATAATATATAATATATATACATAATATATATGAATTGAATAATGAAGGTTTAATTGGTTAGCCATCTACCATTAATTAGAGCAGTCCTAGTAGGATCTGCCTGCCTAGACCCAGCTGTTTAAGAAATTAGTTTCAATGGCTAAAGGCTCTGTGGGTTCACTCCAACTCCAGGTGAGAGAAAGTGGGGAAGCTGGATCTTCTCAGCCGAGCCAGTGTTGTGCCAAATAATGAGCACATGCCCAAAAGTGATTTCCGGTATTTGCCAAAACATTATTATGGATAGCTAAAAAGTTATAAATGATTTGTTGGCCTAGCATCTGTGAAAAATATGTCAAACATATCTCGCATAATTGATATCGAGGCATTTTAAGCCAGAAATAACATTTCTGTCATGAAGTAGAAGTTGCAATCAGTTTTTGGCAGCAGGACTTTTATGTATCCTTTAATTTCGAATGAAAAACTCTCAATGACTTAAAATCTTTTTTCTAGAAAGATTGGGCCAAGAGGGCAACAGTCACTGTAATAAATATGACCTAACAGTTATGTAAAGATGCTTTGAGTGGCCAACTGTATTAATTACTTTTTGGAACAATACCGGCAACCAGCCAGGTGCCAACAGGTCACAGGAGAGACACAAGACAAAAACGCCAGTGCAACAGTCTGAATTCCGCCATAATGCCTTAAGAAACTGTTCTGTTACTTCCAGATGATAGTGTCAGGTGTGTTATCAGTTTCATTAGCAGTCCACTGTATTTGCCCAGAGGTTTAAAGCTCTGTGAGGTGGGGCTGAGGTGTGGTGTAGTTAGGGTCTATGCTTCATATGAGAACAGAGGTGGGAAAGGGTCCTGTGTGCGAGTGTTACTCCTTCTCAGTTTCTCTGTAGCAAGTTGAATATTTAAGAGAGCTTTGCAATAGTGGGTCAGTCGAGTCAGCAAGGTTCAAATAAAAGTGATACAAACATTATAAAGACACAGCACGAACAACTAACAGCTGTAGACACAAGCCATGCATACTGACACCATCTTGACTATTAACGTGATATAAATGTCGTCGCTCATCAAACCCTTCAACTAGCTTTATGACAAATAAAATCTGGTTACAGAAAAAAGCACATTACTTTTTTTAAGCCTTTTTCTGGCTTTATTGGAAAGTACAGTGAAGATGGATGGAAAGCAGAGGGGAAACTCAGCCAAACAGCATAATGATATTCTTATGTGCTTGGATAAAGGTGAACATTCAGTTTTTGTTGTGATTGACTTATCTGCTGCCCTGGATATTACTGATCGTACCATTCACAACAACAGATTACAGAACTGGCTTGACATCAGTGGTAGTGCGCTCCAAAGGTCAGGCTGTACATCGGCCCCCATTCCCAGTAACATCATCATGTCTCCCTTCTCTGGCTCCCACTTTAAAATCCTATTACTAACATAAAAAGCTCTACAGAGACAGATCCCTACTTATGTATCAGAGCTACTGAGACCTCGTCACTACAGCCAACAGATCATCTGATCAAGGTCTGCTAACTGTTCCACGCTCTTACTTTAAAACCAGACTTTGGAACAGCTTTCCTCAGCCTACCAAGCTGGCTGATTATGTGATTTATTCAGCTTTCTGTTAATGATTTCCCCATTATATTGGGCCCATAGTTTACATAGTTTCTGAGTGTGTGGAAGGGTCTATGTTGGAATTAATGTATGACCCTACAATTCATTTCAAGTGTCTGTATTTTAGAACATGTATAATTAGTTTTAATTATAACATTATGTGGCTTTTATTCATCTGTGATGCACCTACTAATTCTGTATACCACTATGTGGATATTAACTTTATTGCAGCTGCCAAGATGCCACTTGCCACCAGTTTGGCCATATTTCAGAGCTGCAACATCACTGGAGTGCCCAAAAGCACAAGCAATACTCAGAGACATGGCCAAGGTAAGAAAGGCTGAAAGACGACCACCACTGAACAAGACACACAAGCTGAAACGTCAAGACTGGGCCAAGAA
>NW_024582929.1:92774-105802 GCF_018398535.1 Haplochromis burtoni
CTTGTCTTAATGTTGGTTTAAAATGGAGCACTGTAACAAAAAATAATTTCCCCCAGGGATTAATAAAGTATTCTGATTCTGATTCTGATTAAACAATTGTTTCATATTTTTTATGAAATAAAAAATATATAAATGAAAACTTATGAAATGTCTATATACAATCTATATACTGAAAAGCTAAATAATAAAAAGGGTAATACTGTTAACTGATCATTTTGATTGACAGTTTACTTTGTTATGCTTTGTCTGTGAAGGTTCTCAGTCATCCAGGTCATCGTAGTCAAAGGAGCTTGCAAAGAAAAGCGTCTGGACTTCTTTAAGTTGCTTGAAGACATTTCACCTCTCATCCGAGAAGCTTCTTCAGTTCTAAGGTCAAATGGTGGGGAGTCCCAGATTTAAACCTGTTATGCTTTGTTATGCTTTGTTTGTCAACTGGGCTGTGATACTACATTGTCTATCCCTCATCATTCACACTAACAGCTCATTTATATGACAGTAAACAGTCTGTGTTACTTGTACCCTGTCAAACAACAGATCCTTAACTTTTTCCCTCTCTATGATCACTTGAGTCTTATTGAGTCTTACTAATACAAGTGATTGGGTGAAATGAATGTTCAAGGCTGTTAACAATAGCGTCTCTTGCAAAACTCGGTCGTGGTTTCCTATAACATAACAACGCTCTTTTCTTAACTACATAGGTCTTAGTGCATGAATTATGTATTATAATAAATGAACTGGTACCATGCTTTTCCATGCTGAACACTCAAAGCAGTCTTACTACAAGTCTCATTAACCCAGTGACACATATACTTTCATACAAGCGACTTGTTTAACATTAACGTGCAAACTCACACTCTGATGGATGTATTGGAAGCAACTCAGGGTTCACTATCCTGCTCCAATGTACCTCAGCATGCAGGCTGGAGTTGCTGGGTAATCAATTCACCAACCTTCCAATTGGTAGATGACTCACTTAACCTTCATAGCTGCCCTATTACATATTGTTGTTGTCAGACATTTCATTATGGGTTTATGAGCACCTGGTACTTTCAAGTCGGATGATAAACACAGCAAACAGTCTTCTTTGTTCTTATTTTGGGACATCTAAACATTGTTACTCCATGACCACTTTGGCTCTTTTGTGCTGACACATTGAAATAACTTGAACTAGCCAATGTATTTATTTGTTTGGTTATTTAATAATTTGTCATGTATACAGACAGGGACCAATGCATTTGACAATGACATGTCCCCCAAAGGAAATCAGACGTTTGCACTTGCCCCACTGGCCATCCACAGCGGTTTTTAATATGAGACCAAATATAGGATGAGGCATTTGGGAGGTTCTTGTTTTGGTTAGGAGGCAGTCAAGCTTCAGGACCATCATTAGATTCAGAGTCTCATAATTAATATGTGGACACAACATTGAAACTACTGCAGGTGAAGAACATTAATCAAATCTTTACAATGCAGCATACTTTTAGGAGATTGTTGCTCACAGTTATTGTATTTCATTTTGGGCCTTTATTGGATAGAGACAGTGTAGAGAGACAGGAGAGAGAGAGACGTGCAGCAAAGGGCTGCAGGTCAGACTCAAACCCAGGCCAACTGGTCTCCACCCAGACAGCATATGATAGCCTGCTCACCCACTGAGCTAAACCAGTACCATGCTTATACTCTTAGTTACATACTATAACTACGCTTTATGTGGATAAGATTTTTGATAGTTTCTCTAACCCAAACACTTTTGGACACTAGCCACATAATAGGATGACATTTCCCAACAGCAGCTGCCTCTATCCAGCATATGCAGCTGATGCCACATGACATCCACTCGTGGGTCAGACTTGGTTTCGTAGCACAAAGCCTTAGAAATGGCTTTGTAACCCTTTCTACGCTCATAAATTTTGCTCTCTTTGTTTCTCGGCTGATTTTTTTTTTGTGCCATGCCGTGTTGCTGTTTGAGATCTTTTAGCCTACTTTGCTTTGTCGGACAGGTTCTATTTCTAGTTCTGATTTCTTTATTCAACAGGTCTGATAATAAAGTCTGTTTGACAAGTGTAACTGAAGTCAGCTTTGCCACTCCTGACTTTAATTTTTTTTTTATTAATGTCAAAAGTGTTAAAGAAGTACATGAGGGTATGAAGGAGATGTATAAGGACAGCAAGACAGTGGTGTGTGTTACAAATGGGTTCAAGGTGAGGATGTGATTACATCAGGGATCTGAGCCCCAGACAGGTTGACTGATGATGTCAGGAGTTTCCGTGGACGCTCCACAGAAGGGTGACGACACTGTGATTGTTAGTGAGAGTAGGGAGCAGCCTGAAGAGGTGGAGGTATGCTCTAGACCAGGGGTAGGCAACCTTTTTGATTACGAGTGCTATCTAAAATTTCCTCAGAAGTCAATGTCCCATATAATTGCATTAGCAATAATTTTAATAATGCTCTATATTAACAGTTGCTGCGCTGAGCAGAGAGCTACTGAAGCATTTGAAGTGTCGCAATGTGGAAATTTCAACATCGCTTGAAAAAACTGACAGCTAGCAACGTCCCTCTCACCAGTAGGCGAAGTGATTTTTAGCCAATTACAAGTTGAATCTGGTAGCTGAGGTTGTTAGCTAAGATACCATCATTAAGAAGCGGTACAACTAATGTGTGTATGTGCACCGCTGGCCCAGCCATTTATTTTTTAATGCACCTTCTCAGATTAATTCACTGCGTGTCGTGCCCAGGGACAAAAAATCAGCCCGGGCATTTTGACTAAAGCCATAAAGCCTTTGAATGAAAGCAGATGCTGTTGTGACAGTGATGTACAGTCTTGTTGGTATATGTAAGATTTCTATACATTTTACATCAGAGAAAAACTTTGGTTGTAAGATTCAGATAATTATTTTTTAAAAGCGAGACATTTTAAATGAGAATAAGAAAGAAAAGTATTTCTTTGTGCCCCCCTCTCCCTGTTAATGCCCTACATGGACCCCTGGCAACACTTTGCTAGACCCGCCCCTGCACAGTTACCAGCTGTCAGCTACTTAGAAAAGGATCCTGGGGTTATTTGTCTCTCAGAAATAGTTCATAACTTCAACTCATTCATGTCACCTAAAAGGTAAACCTGTTTCTCCATCACCTGTTCAGCTCTGATGATCCAGTAAGGACATCTCCTGGTTTCATCTTCATGTTTCCCTCTCACCAGATAACCAAACCATATCATGACCAGCAGCTTTTTTGCAGCTGTGGCTCCAGCAAACATCAGCTGATACTAGAAATTAATATTAAATAAATTCTAACAACAGCTGATCAAGCTTAAACGTGCTGCTGTTGTTTAGCGCGACATCCGCTGGTTTCCTCTTTCTGACACAAAGTGGGCGATAAACAAACAAGAGAGACGATCAGCTGATCATTGATCAGTTTTATGATTGAATGAGAGAAGAAGAGGCAGCTGACAGCGTAAAGATGCAGAATAACTCTAGCTTTGTGTCTTTTTTCATTGTAGCTGAAATCCGGGACAAACTGTGTTCCTTTTCAGCTCAACATGAAACACGTAATATTTTCTCTGAATACAGAACGATTCCATTTTTTACGGGACGGTTGGAAACTCTACTAACTAACCTTATGAATTAAATAAAGTTCACTATCAGTAACATCATAGCACCCACCCAGCTGTATAGAAACTCCGTCATGCTAGCTAGTAGCAGTACGAGTTATTGTAACTGACTGTAAAAAGTCAGCACAACAAAAATAAACTCCACCTGAACTTGGTTCATATCTGACCCAGATAGACTGCAGGTCATAACTTCTTACCTGAGGTTCAGTTCACCTGACACTCGGACTGGCGGCCGCCTCGGGCCTCTCCTCCTCCTGCCTCCCCTTTCCTTCATCCACCTGGCCTCTTGTGGCAGCTCCACCATAGAAACCATGCATGCTCAATCATCCAGGTAAGGAAATCCCGAAACGTTGATTCTATCCATCTGGACATTTTCAGTGGACAATCATCCAGGTGACTTCTTCAGTCTCAGCTGACTGCAGGTTTCCAACCTTATAAGCAGTACATCTGCACAATGACTGAAACTAGCACCACTGAATGAACAATGGGCTGAAAGGTCAGATCCTTGATCATTAATATGCAAATTGTCATGACCATTGATCACCAACCACTGACTGATCATTGATCAAAGGCTTATTAAATTATTTCTGAGTTATAATTAGAGTATTGAGTGGAAACAAGCTATTGTCGTGCTTTTGTGTTACAACTTGTTATATTTGCTGAATCTAACATGAAAGTTGAATGAAAATGGCATTTTCTTCATTTTTGTGACTTCATGGAGGACTTTTATTATTACATTATCATGTTTTTTAAGGACATTGAACAGAATTCTAAATGCTTCATTTTATAGGATTGTAATCCAACTAAATAACAATCGTCATTTGTTGTCTTTTCCAATACCATTTTTATAATAATGTGTGCACAAATATGGCAAAGGAGTGTTTGATGTTTTTTTTTTTGTTTTACTTTGTTTTGTTTTTCATATGTCAACTGGTCAGTTATCGGACATTTATTGATGCATCTGTCCAAAAGTAAGCAGCTGAAGTTTTATGGTAAATGGACTGATTCTTTTATAGCGCTTTTCTACTCTCCCAGAGTACTCAAAGTGCTCTATACAACATGCACCCAATCACACCCATTCTCAGAAGCACTTTCTAACTACATTCACACTCCAATGGATGCATCGGAGAGCAACTTGGGGTTAGTATCTTGCCCAAGGATACTTGAAATGCAGGGAGGAGTCAGGGATCAAACCACCATACTTCTGAATAGTAGGTGACCTGCTCTACCTCCTGAGCTACAGCCATCCCAATTTTACAGCAATCATGTTGAAATTCTCTACCATAAAACCTTTATGCAAATAAGAGATGCTCGAGCAGAAGACGTGGTTGATTTGAAACGTAATGATCCTTGTAGTAATGACACTGCAGTGATCAGCATCCTCTGCATCTGGTTGTTGTTAATAGAAACCTGAAAAAATTCTAGTGTTTAACCCTGTGTAGCTCTCTCTTATTAGTGAGTTGTTTTCAGTACCTATATTACCAACTAAAAGGTTGTAATGAAACTGGTTTCCTCTGTTTTGCCTCCCTCTATTGATGCCGAAGTAATTAAACTGAAGCAAAAGCTGCAGGTCTGTCTCTCACTCACAAACAGCTCACTCAGTTTGACCCAAAGTGGGCTGACCCTGACATTTTCCTCTCATCTAATGCTCCTTGAATGAAGTTTTGTATGGCTCCACAGGCTGCCATTATAAAGCAAAGAGCAAAACCTGGGGCAGGGCAAGAAATTACCTCTTCAGTTTTCTCACACAAATCTTTTTTCCCCTGTGTCTCGTTCTTTCTCTTTCACAGTCACAGAGAACATTATTTGTGTAAAAGACAGAAAAGTATCATTCTGTAATCATTTGTGTTCCTGAAACTATTGGTGTTAGAACCTTTTCCAGCACCGGTAGTTATAATCATTATAATATGACAAAAATAATAAAAAGGGTTGCACTTTCTATTACAGCTTGGTAATAAAGTAGTAATAGTAGGGAAACAAGGTGTGCATGGTTATTACCATTCAATTACCAAAGTAATGACTACTTTATACAAGAAACAAGTACAGAAACAAATATGTTATTACCACTCAGTTACCTGTGGTAGTTTCTGTGTAATAAGTAGGAAACAGGACTGCAAAATCAAAGACTGCCTGTTTGTATTTACTAACATAACAGTAACTTTTAAAAGAATAATACATATGAATACAGTAGATTTGCATAGGACTGTAGATGACTACATAATACACAATTTATAATATGGTAAAAATATTTCAGCTATGGAAGAACGTGGAGTACATGTTAAAAATGTCATATTCTTGTCATATTCAGACTTGTGGGGGGCACAACAGCACCATCCTGCACCGCATTCATCACTGATTAACCTCTAACCATCCAAAGATCCAGTCTCGCCTGCAGCCAGTAGCACCAAGCCTTGGATACTAAAAAATTCAAAGTTTTGAAGAAGAACAATTTTAAAGAAAGCGTGATGTAACAATTTCACACGGACTGTCCTATTTAAAGAACATCCACCATTATAATTTGTATATAAAGTAAAATAATGAATTAATAGTTTTCCTTCTCTTCCAAAGGTAACGCATTGAAACACATTTTTAATCCCTATCAAACCTCAAACCTCCTCACCTAAACTATCACAGTTCTGGGTCATTTTGACCAGCATTTTCAGTTTCTTATGTTTTGATATTCTTCTGTATTATGATTTATGTTCTGACTCTTTTCTTATCCTGTTTTGAATATCATATTCTATGTTTCAGTTTATTCTGGTTTAGGGTTTTGTTCTCAGGTGTTGTGTCCTCGTGTTTAGTGCAGGTTTAGTTCAGCGTCCTTGTGAATTGTTTCTGGTCATCTGAATGCAATTGTCTATGGTGTGAAGATACGAGATGTGCAGCACCTGAAACTACGGATACTGGATGCCTGTGCTGGCATTTCTCCTGCGGTGTTGCTATCAGTGTGTGAAGAGTGGGAGAAGAGGGTTGCATTGACAATCCAACACAATGGACAGCACATTGAACACATTTTATAAGTGGTCAGAAACTTGTAAGTAACTCATGAAAGAATAAAGTTACGTTGAAGCCAAGCACACCATTGTTGTTCTTGTGACATTACCAATAAGTTTGATGTGTCACATGGCCCTCTTCCTATTGAAAAAACAAAAGTTGTATCCAAGATGGCCGACTAATAAATGGCCACCGCCCATCTTGATGAGTTTGCCCCCTCACATATACTAATGTGCCACAAACAGGACTTCAATATCACCAACCATTCCCATGTTATTACGGTGTATCCATATAAATGGCCCACCCTGTATATTAAACCACCTTCGCATCTCAGCGAGTCCCTGTGCTTGGATCCTCATTTATTTTCTCCAAAAGGCTCATCCCCTTAGCCGTGGCATAAACCATTGAAACTGGAGTGGTGAATACTCTAAACATCATTAATAATATTATATATTTACTATGTCTTATTTGAAAGTACTAACCACATCTAGATCTCAATCCATATTTACAATATTTGTCAGCTTATAAAAACTAAGGTTTTGCCATTAAAATAAAATAAATTAATCTCAGCAGGTGCGTCCTGTTTTCACTGATCGTCTGTCATGTTTCTACAGCTTGACTGGAATCTACCTGTGGTAAAGTTATTGGTGTGGACGTGATTAGAAAAGGCATACATCTGTCTATGTAGGACCGAGTAATTGAAGCCACAATATCAAAACTGCAGGCTAAAATACAAAAATGTTGTGATGTTTGACATCTTGATTTGAAAGGATTTACTTTAATGGACACAATGTTTAATCAACTTAACATAATGTTTGATGATTCATTGTTTTTTCAGTCTGGACTTTTCTTAAACTGTTTTTTTTTCCTTTTTATACATTATGTTTGTAAATTATTGTTTATATCCTTATGGGTGTCATTGCTTGTAAAGGTTTTGCTGAGGGAAAACTTTCATGATAAATTGTATTGCCATTAACCTGGTCCTATTTCATCTTGACTCACATTATCTTCTCTTCTTTTTTTCCCTAAAAACTCTTTACATCCATCCATCAGTCTGTCCTTTCCACCTTCCATCAGCATTTTGCCAGGGGTCATGGTAATAAAAATCAGGACTTATGATGTAATTATTTTTACATACATTTCCATTTAAATGTTAATGGGGCTGGTAATTATTAGGTATAATAGACAACACACACACACACACACACACACACATTCTTCTATATGAGTATAGAAAGCCAACATACAGCAGGCACCTACATACAGATGGATCCTGACAGTCACATTTACATGTGCGCGCGCGCACACACACACACACACACACACACACACACACACACACACACACACACACACACACCTATTAATAAGAAGATGAAATTCTCTAATTATAATTGGCTCTGTGATAGCTGGCCATTGCTTCCAGTCATTAGTGTGACTACATTTCCCTTAGGTAATTATGAACATATTTCAACTCTGTGACTGAAAGATGATTCCTGATTTTTTAAGATTATGGGGCAAAAGAACCTACTCCCAAGGGTTATAGTTTGACAGTCTTTACCTCCTTTAATTTTATCAGAGTGTTTCTGACTCAGATGTGCCCCTGGATTCAATGACCCCCTGATTTAGGTGTATTTCTCCCTGACAAAAGTACTCCCATGGATGTGAAGTACATTAGTACTACCAGTCTGATAGTTCCTCCAGGGCCTCAAGGAGCTCATAGCCAGTCCCCAGATGTGCTTCAGGCTGCAGATATATGAGTCACAAGCAATGAGGGTGAAAGTGAAGGAGGGCTGACAATTTTGGTTTCTTTCTAGGAGGGACTACACTTCCATCCATCACACAAAGAAGTCTGTCAAATGCCTTGATAAGCCTTCGGATTGCCCCTTGAAGGACATGAGACATGTTTCCAAGAAGCTGAGATAGCCCAGCAGTATCTGTGGTGTCCTTCAGGTAGGATTCATATTTTCTGTCTGAGGGCTGAAACCAAGATGTTCTGTACAACACAATTTGAATTTCCAAGCATTTTCATATTGCAATCTGCTGCTAATAGAGGTACTGTCAATATTATACACATCTTGTTTGTGTCTTGGAGTAATGCTAAATACAGATTCTATACAGGTTTTCAATAATTATATATAAACAGTGTATGTTTAAGCATTCTTATGGAAACTGCTGCAGTAGTCCATCAAGTACTCTTAGATGGATTAATTGCATGCACATGTATTAACTTATGTAGTTTCATATTCAAATTATTATTTCCAATTAAGATACATTTCCAGATAAGATACATTGATTTTATAACTGTTTACTGTTTATTATATGTAGCCCAGGCAGTCAGACATGAGCGTAGCTCTTACTGCTGACAGTTAAAACTAGGTCTCTGGAATTAAACGTTGTGATTATGCCAGGCCCACTAAACAGTCAAAAAAGAGAAGAAAACATGCGATGCATAAAAAGTAAAACACAGCAAATTGCGAAAGCTGCAAGAAAGGACTGGTCATGGGAGGATCCCTGGGCACTCGTCTAGATGCAAAAGCTGAAATGTCACCAGCAGAGACATAACATATTCTAAGTAAATTGAGTATGTACACTATATTGCTGAAAAATATTTACTAATCCATCCCTATCATTGAATTCAGGCATTGGAATCACTTCCCTAGCCATTGGTGTATAAAGGCAGGTGGGTTTTCATGGCCAAGCAGCTGCATCCAAGCCTTACATCACCAAGTACAATGCAAAGTGTTAGATCCAGTGGTGTAAAGCACACCGCCACTGGACTCTAGCGCAGTGGAGACCTGTTCCCTGGAGTGACAAATCACGCTTTTCCGTCGGGTAATCCAATAGACGAGTCCGGGTTTAGTGGTTGCTAGGAGTATCAAACTTATCTGACTGCATTGTGCTAAGTGTAAAGTTTGGTGCAGGGGGATTTCACTCTCCCAACTGTGTGGGAACAGCCTCTTTCTCTTCCAACATGATTGCCCACCAGTGCACCAAGCAAGGTCCATAAAGACATGAACGAGTTTGGTGTGGAAGAACTTGTCTGGCCTGCACAGAATCTTGACCTCAACCCAACAGAACATCTTTGGGATGAATTTGTGCAGAGACTCCAGGCCAGGTCTTCTTATCCAACATCAGTGTCTAACCTTACAGACAGTGATGTGTCTGTGTTCATATGCGTTTAAAGGCAGACAAGCAAATACTTTTGGAAGGATTATAAAATAGATTTGTTTTACCATAGTTTCATTTAAATTATAGGATTATATACTAATAGACACACAACAACAAATTTCATAGAGAGAAAGCAAAACGAATACAGATGGATTCTGGTATTTCATGTGCGGGCGACCACCACACCCACCCACAACCAACCACCAATATTATAGAGATAAATTATATATTATGCTCTGTGATGGGCATTGCTATATTAGTGACTAATTTTAATAGTCATATTCTATGCTGAGTATTCCTAGATTTTTAGATTTGGGCCAAAGAACTATCAGGGTAAGTTTCGTCTTCTTTTAATTTATCACATTGCAGATTCTGCTTATGACGTTTGATCTGAAAGATATGATCAGTTTACTATACCATTGATAGTTCTCAGGCTGGAGAAGCAGTCCATGTTTCAGCTGCAATATATCGGTCAACAGGTCGATGAAGGGGTGACAATTTGGTTTTCATTTTAGGAGGATAACTTTCACTCCAAATTTAATGCTTGAAGCTTGGATGGGCCTTGAAGACAGAGACATTCAATGAGCTAATAGCCGCGTATCTGTGCTGTCCTTCAGGTAGGCATAATTTTCTGTCTGAGGGCCAACAGATTTGTAAACAAATTTGAAATTACAAGATCTATGCATTGGCTAGACGGTCGTATTTTACCCTTTTGGTCTTGGATAATGCTAAAAATTCTTAGTTTTAATAATACATTTGTATGCTTAAGATTTATGGACTGCTGCAGTATGCATCAATAATCAGATGGTTAGCATCACTTATATAATTATTAGTTCATATTCAACATTATTATTTCAATATAGACTACATTTCCAATAGATCAATTGATTATACTGCTACTGTTTATATATTGCGACAGCAGTAAAGAAGGTAGTCTTATGCTAAGTTAAACTAGTCCTGGATAAGTTGTGATATATGCAGCCCAACGTCAAAAAGAGGAAAAATGCGATCATAAAACGTAAATCAGAGCACTGCAAGGGGGTATTGGGAGGATCCTGACTCGCTAGTAATCTAAGTGAAATGTAATAGCAGAGACATACCAATTATAAATTGAGTATGTACAGCCATATTTGCAGAAAGTATTTATATATCATCTATATTGATCGGATTGGTCATTCCTAGCTTGTGTATAAGCAGTGTCAGCCAAGCGTGCATCAAGTTAATCAAAGTAAGCCAATGTAGATATGTGTAGCACACGGGCACTAGATAGCGCAGTGGGACTTCTGGAGTCAATCCACTTTCGTCGGCGCTAATCAATAACATCGGTTTAGTGTTTAGGAGTAAACTTATTGCATCATTGTGCTAGTGTACAGTTTGTGAGGGGATACTCTCCAATGTTGTGGAAAGTCCTTTCCTTCCATATGATAGCCACCGTGGAAGGTCTAAGAAGACATTCGGTGGAAGCATTGTCTGTGCGTTTGCCTCAAACAGCTCTTTTGGCTGAATTTGTGCGAATCCAGGCATATTTATCAATCTATTAACTTACGCAGTTGTTTCTGTTTCAGTTTAAGGATCCACAATATTTGGAATATAGTGTCTATTATTATCTATATCTATCTATCTATCTACATATTATATATAATATTAATAATAATAAAATTAATTGATAATAGTGATATGATTTCTCCTATTACCATCAAGGCCTTTAAAAGAGATGTGAGTTTGCAACGTAATTATACTAGTAATGGTCATGTAATTCTGTAACTAAAATACGGAAAACATTGTAATAAAATCATTCATCTTTTTTCGTTAGTAAACAATGACTATAACACGTGGCGGAGGTGAAGTCCACATAGAGTCTATATTGTTGAACTAAGTCACTAATAGATCGATTTAAATCATATGTTAATACTAATTATCTTATCTCTTTTTTATGGTCGTAGTATTATTCAAATTTGATATTTGAACTAGTTCTCTAAACTCACTTATCTAAAGACTGAGTTGTTCTTTGAAGTTTATACAGCAATTATGGTAACACACACATAACTCCAACACCCTGAGAACAGTAAATTTTGTATTCAGAAAAGCTGTTAACGGAAGACAAGTGGAACTAAATAGGCATAGAAGAAGAGGTTGTGTGGTGTTGTGAGTGTGTGTGTGTGTGTGTGTGTGTGTTTGTGTGTGAGAGAGTGTGTGTGTGTGTGTGTGTGTTTGTGTGTGTGTGTGAGTGTGTGTGTGTGTGTGTGAGTGTGTGTGTGAGTGAGTGAGTAGTGAGTGAGAGAATGCGCCCTGCACATTCTGAGCAAATTTCAGAATATCAACTTGAACTATAAGGATGTTGCGTTTATATTTTTGTTGAGTGTATATGCCAGTACTCCTGTCCTAGTAAATACCCGAAAAACAGAAATGTCTAACTTATTGGAACATACTTTGACAAAGCACAACAAGTACTCCAACCTTTATTCAAGTTGATCATTCTGTGAGTATTTTTTTATTTTCTAAAAGTTGGATTTAAAGTGATCTCATTTAACACTTTACGATTAGTTTGTTCAATTCGGTTTCAGTTTAATTTTACTTATGTAGCACCAAAACAGAAGAACAGTCACCTCAAGGCACTCCATAGTTTATGACCTTAAGTGCGAGTTTCAGGTCTTACTCAACATTTTTAAATTGTAAATTTAACACATTGTTCAATTTAAAAATTGTTTGTAAATCAAACAAATGTACAGTTTGTAAATTAGGGTCCTCAATGAAGTCAGAAAAGAGGATAAAGCAGGGTTTACGACTGACAAATCACTATCCATCTTTTCTGTGTAATTAAACAGAATTTTATATATGAATTTTACAAAGTTTTCCTGTTATTTTTACATACATGGAAAATATATCAAATTGACAAAATGTTAATTAACTAATTATTAATCATTTTTCAAAAGTATTATTTTTAATAATTAATTAATTATACAAAATAAATTCTAGTTTTATTTTTAGATATATATTTAGCTATAAATATATATCTAAAATTTGCTGCACTGAGTGGTAAAATGCCATTAAAAGACAGACATTTTCTGTAAATTTACATGGGTTTGTTTATTAATTCAAAGGTGGTGTGTAATTATAAAAGTCACTACATAAGTGATGGAAAACTATAGTACGATTTTTTTTCTTTTTAATATATAACCTTCAAGTATTGTGTCAATATGTATGCTTACAGTAATTTACAGAAAAAGAATAAAAATAGAAATAATATAATATATATAAT
>NW_024582929.1:105827-110525 GCF_018398535.1 Haplochromis burtoni
ATAACATAACATATATTATTCATATTCTTATATCCAAAAATGCCTCTGAAAATGACATGATTCTGTCATTACAAATTTAGTTAGTATTATTGTACATTTTTTTATAGAACTTTAAAAATAGTTTGTTACACAATGTCAAAACAGTTTTGTAAATACTTAGTACTTAATATTCTGTTTTTATAATACAGATAAATTAGCAAAAAGTGAAACGGTTAATTATTTTAGCGATCAATCATTATTTTAAACAGAAACAAAGGTACAGCAACATCAACAGCAGCTATCACTCACATTAGCACATGGAGCCATTGTGGATTATGGGACATTTTTATTATGTTATTATGTAATTGGTTATGATTTGTTAGGTTTGTATTGTGTGTTTGCATATGCGGGCATGTTATGCGAATTTCCACCCTTTGGAGGAGAAGGTGAAGCTTTTTTTTCAAATATCCAGCAACAAGAGAAAATTCAGCGGAGGAAAATTAAATATTTCTAAGTTTGTACCAGGTGAATGATGGAAAAATGGACCTTATAAGACCAACCAGTGTTTACTTTTGGACAAACACTGCGGACACAAGAACGCTCGAAAATTACTGTAAAAACATCAAAAACTAATTTTGAGGGAGGAAAAAGGATCATTCACAGCAGTCACAAAAAACTATACATTACAATTAAAAAACAGAAACTTTCATGTAAAGCTAAAGCAGTTGTGTCTTATGTTATTATCCTGTAAAAATATGGACATTTTCTGTATTTTTACATGATGGTTATTTTCCCCATATTTTACAGTGTAACCAGTCTGATAGGACTAGCCTATATGTGCCTCGATCACTCGCTTATCACACCCAGGCTCGAAACAGCAAACACAAACATAAACTCATTTTACTTTTAACTTCAGTGGTTGTCAAATGTGAAGTGAACACTCCACAGGCCTGACCTTAACGTTAATGACAAATAGAACATGACGAGACTTTCTAAAGGAAAAGTGAAGCGAGTGAGACGTGGAATTCATGGCTACCGCCACGGTAAGAGGCATGCAAATCCACAGACACAAACATTCAATGGCCCACTGTGACGAGGGCATTCATTCCATTCAGTCACTGTCTATATAACCCTGACCTTAATTGTTATGACAAACAGCCTTACCGTCACCGCTTCTCATTGGTAGAAAGAAAGACCTAAACTTCTGTATCCAGTAAGTACAAAATGTTGTCCCTGCCTGTCTGTTCACTTTTCATGGCTTCTAAACACAACAACAACTGTGCTGACTGTGACCAAACAATCGTGTTAGTGTCTCCACACAACCTTTTTTCTACTTCTGTGTCTTAAAAGCAAACGGACTGCCCTCCCCTCAACTGATTCCCGTACAAACAAAATCCAGTGAAAACTGGATTATTTACGGTGTTTATGTTCTAATCCGGCTCTTTAGATTTACAATACTGAGGTGGCAATTTTCCAAATGAGGATCTAAAGAATATATTTTTTATTTTGGAAATTTGGAACTGAAATAACAAAAAATCACAAAAATCACCATATTTATTTACTGTCTACGTTTTTTATGAAGTGAAAAACAAATACAGACAGGCTTTTTTTAAACTGGCCCTCACATCTTGCTATTGATGGCATTTCCACTGTTTTCACACGGATGACCAGGAGAGAAAGTCCCATCCAGCTGAAGCAAGAAGCACTGACTTAGAATCTTTTTTGTTATTCATGAAAAATATGTAATTTGGTGTATGTATTATTCATGGTGTTTTCATTTTGCCCTGGTTGTCCAACTTCAGTTTTCTTTGGCTGTTTTAAATGTTCTTTGATATTGAGAGTTTGAAGAATGAGCCATTATGTCACGTATTATTTTGGCTTCACTGGCAAACATAAATGCACCCAAACATGCACAAAGACTGAAATGGGCTGAAAGCACATCTATGAACACAGTCGAGGCTGTAATTACACTTGTCATGGTAATAATTGGTTATGGTTTGTTAGGTTTATATTGTGTGTTTGCATATGTGGGCATGTTATAATTATACGGTCAGTATAATGCACTGACACTAAGATGCCACTTTGTTCTCTGGAAAACATTCTAAATTATAAATAAATAAATAGTAAAGTTGCAAAAGATAAATGCGCAGCAGTTTTGGATATTTATTCATCGTGGCTGATGGTAAAAAATGTAACATGCATGTTTCAGCTTTGCACAGAAAAGCTTATAAAAGCTTCAGAGCCAAAGACTCTAAGAGGACAATGTGATGATAACATTGTACATTTTATTGTACACTAGCCCTGACTTTTCAGTGAGGGAGTTCATGGCCTAATTTGGGCTCCACTTAGGGGAAGAGCCTACAGTTCTCACTTTTCTTCCTGCACACTTGTCTTCATCAGTCTCGTCACCTGCTGTGGATTTAATTGCTCGTGTGTTGCTGGTCCGTGAGCCAAGTTATAACATACAAAGAGCTGAAGTGAAACCAGGTGTTAGATACAATGAACAGTGTGCACTGCGCTTCATTTTTTGATCTTGTAATGTTTTTCAGTTCTCCCATTCCCAGTGAACTCCCCTATCCACTAACCAATCAACAGTCAAACGCTTCCAGTAAGGCAGTCAGGATCCTGGAGGATGCATGGCAGCGGGTCTTGCGTGGGTAAAAACCCTCTCTCACCCCATATTTTTCATGAATAACAAAAACGACTCATTCTAAATCAGTGCTTGTGCTTCAGCTGAATGGAACTTTCTCTCCTGGTCATCTGTGTGAAAACAGTGTAAATCCCTTCTGTCTGACCAAAAACTCTACACGGAGGAACATATTTGTGAGACCAGAAACCCCACATTAGGCAGTATCATTAGAAGGCATAGACACCCAGCTCTATCTGTCCATGAAGCCAGATAACACACACCAATTAGTTAAACTGCAGGAATGTCTTAAAGACATAAAGACCTGGATGGCCGCTAACTTTCTGCTTCTTAATTCAGATAAAACTGAGGTTATTGTACTCGGCCCTGAAAATCTTAGAAATATGGTATCTAAGCAGATTCTTACTCTGGATGGCATTACCTTGGCCTCCAGTAACGCTGTGAGGAACCTTGGAGTCATTTTTGACCAGGACATGTCCTTCAACGCACATATTAAACAAATATGTAAGACTGCTTTCTTCCATTTGTGCAACATCTCTAAAATTAGAAATATCCTGTCTCAGAGTGGCGCTGAAAAACTAGTTCATGGCTTCTATGCTGGATGACTGTTTTTACATCGGTTTTTGCATCCGAGAGCATCGAAAGATGGCCACACCGACGAGAGCTCTGAGTCATCTCAGCAAATATTTTTTAAATTTATTTTGTACTGCTTGCTATTTCTGTGCAGACAGCGCTATCATATACTCGGTATGACAGACAAACGCTTTTGGAACTACGTTCATCAGCCAGTTCGGACTTTACAGCAGGTTTCAACACTGTGGACGCTCTGCCTGGGAGCCTTTGTTTACTCGCGCGACGCCGAGGGAAAACAAAGAGGGGGAAACACGCCGGAGTTTTGAGCCGAACCCGACAGAGAAACAGCAGGTCACCTCTGCCCAGCATCCTGCTTTCGAATCTCCAGTCTCTGGACAACAAACTTAACGAGCTGTGTGCACAGATTAAACACCAAAAAGACATCATGAACTGCTGCGTTCTGGCCTTCACAGAGACATGGCTGGAGCCAAGCGTCCCCGATTATGCCGTCACACCAGATGGATTCACTGTTTACCAGGGAGACTGAACGAAAGACTCAGGCAAGAAAAGGGGAGGAGGGGTGTGCTTTATGGTTAACTCTTTGTGGGCTAGAGATGTATGTACCTTAAAAACTTACTGCTCTCAGAGCCTCGACCTGCTGACCATGAAGTTAGACTTTTTTACCTCCTGAGGGAGTTCAGTTCAGTTCTCCTTTGAGCTGCTTGCATTCCTCCACATGCTGATAAAGCTATGGCTATGAACGAACTGTACGACATCATTCTTGGACTTAAGAACAAAAATCCTGAAGCTGCCTTTATTATGCTGGGAGACTTCAACAGAGCCAACGTGAAGAAAGTTCTCCCCAAATACTATCAACACACACAAGAGATGATCAAACACTGGACCATTGTTACACTCAATTCAAAGAGTGCTACAAACAGACTTATACAATACATAATTGCTTCTCCACTAAAACTTAGAACAGACGCTGAACTGGCCATGCTTGCGGTCTTCTATCGAGTAAAAACATCCGATGCTGCATATACTTCCAAAAACAAGGCACCAGACCAACATAGAACCAAGCGAAAACACCTATGCCAATGTGGATTTAACACAATCCAAGATTACAATATTCACAGAGGTTCAACTCTAATATCTTGCGCGATTTACAAATTAGCATCGCTACTGATGAACTTTTTAAATACAAGAGAAAACACCAGATATTGCCTCCAGATCAACAACCCACCTAGCTGTATTCAACGCATGGCCGTTTAAAAATGAGAAACATGTCAGCTGTCCAAACAAAAAAACAAGCTGAACACATCAGCATCCCAGACCATTCTGCTAAGTCACTAAATTAAACAGCTGGACATTATGTACCTGTTTGTTTGATTTTTCTCCTTTCTTGTATTATTCGGGTTTATTTCGGCCTTGCAAAAAATGACTCGCAGTGAAGAATGAAGACAGAACACGGAAAATAAGATCGTGCATGAGACGCA
>NW_024582929.1:112293-113295 GCF_018398535.1 Haplochromis burtoni
CCGGCAGGAGCTGGAAATGATAGAAAGGGGTGTCAAAGCCATGGAGATGGCTAAAACGGGAAAACATGTGTATCAGCTTGTTACTGTAGCTCTGTGCAGCAGCACAGGGTGTCGGTGGCTTTTCACCATCAGCTCAGAAAACAGGAAAGAAAATGAGTCCTGGGCATCGGCCAAATGCTACGGCTGAGCTCGGCTATTAGCTAACATCTCACTGATGTAGCTGGAAATGATTTCCTCTTCTTAATTCTGTTTGTTAACTCAGATTAAATTTGAAAGCAGTGGTATTAGAACACAGCAATGCTTAATTCCTCACCTTTAAAACTGTATATCAATTTAACTGTGCAACCTTCAGTAATAATCAGATTATTACTAAATCCATGTTGACAACCCGTTGTTGTGTGTTTCTTAGCCTTCATGCATGAATCATACTGCAGTCCTGCACTACATCCAAAGTATTTACAAATAACACGTAATGAACCTCTTAAAGGAACCTCTAAATTTTGTTATGTGACTGTCATTTATACATATTTGACTTTACACCTTTTTTTCCACAGTGTTGCTCGTCCGGACGAGTCCAAGAAACATCAGGCTCTGATTGACAAAAGCATGTAATCAGTTGATTCAGGGTGCCTTTGGTTTGCTTTTCCTTGCAGTTTAAACAGTGAAGTTTGTGCTTATTGAATTGAAAACAAGACAGACATTTATTAATTGTACAGCCCAACCACCACTTAACCACAGAAAATAAAGGAACAAAAGCAATAACTTTAAGCCACAGATGTCTTTTGTTGTTTAAAAAACAAGATTGTGACACTTGCAGTGTTTTTAAAATGTATTTGGTTTTTAACAGTTTAAATGTATTTTTAACCTTGAAAATTGATGAAGAGGAAACAAAAATGCTGGAAAAAATTAAAGTGACTTAAAACACACATAATTTTAGTTGATCCTTATCTACTCTAGGGGCCTGAACTTAACCAGACTGTGTACTCACACACACACACACAC
>NW_024582929.1:119230-122834 GCF_018398535.1 Haplochromis burtoni
AATAGTTACTGCTGGGTCTTTATCTTACAGTAAGAAGAGCCACGAAATGACTATTGATGACTGTTGTGAAAAATCATTAGACAGAAAACTCAAATATAGCTCCATTCACCAGATATCTTGATATTATGTTTCTGTTTCTTGCTTTTGCTCACAGTCATTACCTGTTCTTAGAGAAGACCACACTCACACTAACAGCATGCTCGGACAAACATGACAAGAACACAAAACAGCATATATTCAGCAAAATGGGGTGAAAAGTGCTCATTTGTGGATAAATACACAAAAATGTACAAACACCTGCAAACACACATAGAACCAAGCAGCTAGTACACACTGTGGCACATGTACACAGGCTGACCTGCAGCAAGAGGCTCTTTCTGCCTTTCAAACCTCCTCAGATCTCCTATCCTCTTACATTTAACCGTGGCTGTGTCTCGCCCCTCTCGCTGTCTCTGTGATCAGTGTAGTATAAAATGAGGAAAAATGACAGTTCAACAAGGCTGCTGTTACCTCAGTGCAACACACCTTCACTCATCATACACTATACAGGTTACACTGTCCTGCATGTACAACACACAGTATACTGGGTTTACGTACTGTTGTGTGAATGCACTTACATTGATCTTACATGCTAACTGCACAAAGTCATACTTTGCATTGACGTAATAATAGCTCCACTGAAATTTCAGGTGAGCGTTTTTAAGCTGCAGAGAAATAATGCTGTGAGCTCTTGGTCTCATTCAGCTTTTGCTTTAGATTTGACCGTTTTTGCAATTTTTAGTAATTAAAGCAACATCCACATTTGTCTTCTGCATAATGATAATAGATGTTTGACTTATTTTGAGCAATATACATTAATTTATCAAATGCAAACATTCACTTAAAAAAATCATAATTAAATAAAAGATCATCAAGAGGAGCCTACGGAGAGCCCACAGTGCCCCTCTCAGGGAAAGCACACCTGTTTGGTACAACAAAGCATGATTCTTGTTACAACTGCCTGCAAGACGGGTCGGTCTATTCATGCTTTGTGTGTCCTGTTGTTAATTCCCGTATTTCATCTCAGGTTTTGATTGCTTCCTGTTTTATTTTGGTAGTCTCTTGTGCTGTCTATTTAGTTTTGGTTTTCTCTTATGGATTTATTTTATATCTCTTATTTTCCCCACCTGTGTTTTCACTCCCTAATTACCTCATGCGTCTATTTAAATTCTCAATTTGCTTGTGTGGTTATTGTGTTTCTGGGTTTCTCTCCCTGTTCCTAATGGTTTCCCTGATTAGTGTTTTCTTTTTGCTTATAGACTAATAAGCAAAAACAAAACATTTTGCTCTTTTATTTGTAATCTGCCTCCTTTCGTCCACAGTGTAGCAACAAAATAGGCTGCACACTTGAAAGCAGCGACTGACACCCTCTAAACGTACATTGCACCAAACCTGTAGAGTGACATTCTCCCTGTGTGTGTGTGTGTGTGTGTGTGTGTGTGTGTGCATGTGAGTGTGTGCGTGCGTGTGCGAGTGTGTGTGTGAGTGTGTGTGTGCGTGTGTGTGTGTGTGTGTGTGTGTGTGTGTGTGTGTGTGTGTGTGTGTGTGTGTGTGAGTGTCTAGGCAATCATCACTCAGTGTCACTATATACACCGTGTACCAGTGAATGACTAATGCACATACATGCATAATTGTGCACAGTGGGTGCATTACAGAGTGTGAAACCATATGTGGGTGTAAATAAATACACAGCCAGCTCCTCGTTTTCTACTTATCCCTGTGAAGAACAAGTGAATAAATAAATCAGTTTGAAAACCCTTAAAATGTCTTCATGAAAACATGTGCAGGTTTGTGTTTAAATGAGAACCCGCCAAGTCCTTTCACTTCCTTTCTTGTCTTGTTAGTAAAACAGATAGCAGTGATTCAAAAGTGAAGCCCCAAATGTTTCTGTTTGTAGTTTTTCCTCCTTGTTTGCATCCTTTAACTCTTCTTTCTCTGATTTTTTTTTTTTTACCACATTTTAGTACAAATACACAGATGGACACACAGTAAAAGATTGAATAAGACACTGGCTTGTGTATTAAACATCAATGGTGTAGTGCCCATTGATTCAACACTGACAACAGTTACAATTTATAACTTCCCTTTGACAATACTAAAGGAGAATACACCACAACACACTCTGCCTCTGACATACCAAAGAAAACTGAGGTCACTAAAGGTGTGCATCGATACTGAAATATTGATTCTTGTGATATCAGACATTTATGTTCTACAATCAATTCTTATATTAAAATATTATAATATATATATTTTAGTAATTTGAGGTAAATTCGTAGTTCCTGATCGGTCTAGGCTCAGGGTTTTGTGTCTAAATGATGGGTAGAAACTACTTCCTTCGCCTGTAGCAGTGATATCCGAAGTACAGCTGTATAAATGCATCACGTGTGCTCACTCACTCAGTTCATGATCGTAAGCAGAGTCATGTGTGGAGCTATTTCAGCTCCACAAACAGCCAAGACACAGTTTGTGCCACACGTGGTAGGTCCACAAAGCATGTCAAACACAAACAAAAGTAAAGCGTAACACAGAATGTGATGATGAGTTTATGATGAGGTGAAGTGAAGAGGAGGAGAGGGGCAGGAGCTGCTAGGGCAAGACAGACATCGCTCGCGGTGCTTTGGCGCTGCAGACAGGCTCTATCCAGGTACGGAGGGAGAAATGTGGAGCTTTTGATGAATTTGGGAGTGTGACTTACATCTGCTTGGGTTTTTGTATTAATATTTAAACAACAAGAATTCACTGCATCCTTAAAACGATGGAATCCCATTTAATGCTTTGATTATTCAGACTAGAGATCTTTAAATTATACAGCGTACTTGCAGTAAAAAAATGCCATTGTAGGATTTAAAAAAATGATAATACGACTTTAAATATTTAATGAATGAAATAGCTGGATAATAAAATGCTTCTCAACTTCACTATTACTTTCAATCAGTCATATTAATATTTTAAAATATAGATATTGACTTTTCAGGTTTTTTATTTATTGTATGATAATGTTTTATATTTAAATAATAAGAAAAAGTCATATTCATATTCATTATAGAGATGTAGTTTGATTTTGATTTTCCAAACACATGAAGTTTCTGTGCAAAGTATCAAATCAGTATCACCGATTCCAGCCTGGTATGATATCAGATCATAAAGGAAATCAGTCGTATTGCACGTCCCTGGAGATCACAGGTTACAACACCTGGAGGAAGGAAAATTACAGTGTAGGAACTAAGATCAGTTTACAGGAAGTACTTTCATGATACAAACGTTTCACTTTAGGTTTGCTAAAAGGTTCCTTACAATAACAGAAAAATAAAAACACTGCAGTCATTGTTAAATATATACATCCAAAAAAGACTGCAGGTTGGCTAACACACGACTCCAGTCAATACGAAAACTTGTTTTGGCCTACAAAATTCTTGGTGTTGATCTTTCTCAGTGTAAAGCTCACCTGGTAAAACTGCAGTATGGAGCTGCTGTTGCTTCCCAGGCTGGGGAAGGTGGATCATCTCTGGATCAAGTGTGCAGCGTAAACACAGAATAACTCCAGCTTTGTGTCTTTTTCATT
>NW_024582929.1:123870-124944 GCF_018398535.1 Haplochromis burtoni
ACACTATTGCAGAAGACATTAATGATATAAAGAAGAATATCCCACCCATGAAATATGCATAACCGGAGAGCAGAAGCACTAAATAAAAACAACAGGGTGGAACTGTCTCATTGTGGTTTACAGTTTCACTGTGGGCTGTGAGGTTTGGAGCAAAGCCTTTGTTGTAGCTGATTGTGAATATGCATGTCCTCACTTTTTCTCTATTTGTTAGTACAGTGAAGACATTTCGATCATTCCTGTTTGTTTCCTCCTGTTTTCTGTGTTTTGAAGGTCAGTTTGTAGATTACAGAGGGAATGCAGAACAGAGAAAACATCCTCTGAGTACACAATACATATTAAGAACTACGGCTATCCACAGTGATTATTAAGACTGATGGCATGCAGGGGTCTCAAACGTTGGCAAGACACACAGCAAGAGCATAAAGTGACTTTGATACACTCATATCCAGACTGACACAGTGAAAGAAAGATGTTTCATTTGTTCAGACAAAAATTTTTCTGGCCTCTCTCCCATTCAAAGTGACTTTCATATATTATGGATGCATCTGATCAAATTATGGCATATAAAAGTGCTATAAAGCAAATAACCAAGAGTGCTGCTGCTTGCATGGAATGTAATGTACTGTTTCATTTGATCACATTCAGATGTTTCTGATGCTCTTTGCATCAGATCTAAGGCAACAGTTACCCCTCTGTATAGTGCAGGGGGTCGGCCACCCTGGGCACGCGTGCCAGCTGTGGCACGCAAAGGGTTAATTGATGGCACGACCATAACTGGACTGGCCATCTGGGATACCAGACATTTGCCCAGTGGGCAAATTGTGATTTTTCGTTTTTTTATGGGCCGATGATTTTCTTTTTTTTTTTTGTAACGGTATAAATAATGAAAGGGGGTGGATTGGCCAGATGCTGGCAGATGTGTAAAAATAACTCAGTTGTCTAGTGGTGGTTATGGTGGATAAGAGAAAGGGGAGGCAGGAGGAGCAGAGACCCGAGGTGGCCGCCGGTCTGAGTGTCAGGTGAACTGAACTTCAGGTCAGAAGTTATGACCTGCAGTTTCTCTGGGTCAGATAT
>NW_024582929.1:126812-130814 GCF_018398535.1 Haplochromis burtoni
ATATAGAGCGTTATTACATTTATTGCTAATGCAGTCATATGGCACACTGACCTCTGAGGAAATTTTAGATGCACTCATCATCAGAACAGTTGCCGACCCCTGGTATAGTGTTACTTTCAAGGGTTAGGGTATTTTTATTATTATTTTCTGCCAGTGTTCTGACACCACATATAATAGATTAGGTTGAGGAAAAGAAAATGGTTTCAGAAAAAAAAAACCAAAAACCTTTTCACAGCATCAGTACTAAAAGAACAGAAAAACAAGCCTTCTATGAAAAACAGGTTTTCTTTAATACCTCACATGTCAGGTCATGATGATCTGGTCGCCTGCAAGTTTTTGCAACTGCAACTGATGTAGTGTAGAGATGGTGTGTGTTTGGATATCGAAATATAAATGAGAAACTGTGTGTTACAGATTAAATAGATATTAAACAAAAAATAAATTTGGCATCAAATTAAGATTCACTTAAGTTTCAGGCACCTCTCTGGCCACACTTGCTAGTTGCATGTGACAACTAGCTGTGATATAATTTGACAGGAAGAGAATCACTGATGTGGCTACATTCTGGAAAATCATGTAACTACATCAGTGGTTAAAGGCAGCTGCTTCAAATGTTTGACCTTTCACATAATGTCTCTGGTAGAAAATATTTCAGTCTAATTTGTAAAGAAAAACATTTGGATATAAATTGGGAAAATTATTCGGTTTGAAGTATAAATGAAACACATTTAAAGAGGAAATGCAAAAAGGGAGAAGCCAACAGCTTCTCTGCAATAAAAGGGGCCAAGCAGAGCCTGAGGGAGTCTTCATCCTTGTTTGTCTTTGCTGGATTTTTCATTGTTCATTGAGCTTTCTTGTTCTTCTTCTTCTTTTTAACCTGTCTTGTCTTTTGCATTCGGAATTATGATTTGAATGTAATGTAGAGCCAAACACATTTTGCTTTTCCAAGATGATGTAAATTCAGTATATGTGTATTATGGAAATGTAGCGACTTCCACAGTCGCTACAGGCCGGGGATGGAGCCTGCCTATTTGCCTGACGCGCTGTCAACTTTACGCAATAATGCGAGAGGTGGAATTGTTTGCTCGTTTAATTAAAGTGCTTTGCGATTTTTACAGAGTAGTATCATCGGCTCCTGATTCAAACTCTTACAACATCACAGGCTCTAATATAACGAAGCGAACATGTAGTGCAGCGTTCAACAAAAACTACGGCTACCCAGCCCTCCTCTCTGTCAAAATCAAAACCAGTGAATGACAGACTGACAACGCCCATTTATGTCACCGCTAGCACCCACGTGACTCCCATAACAACCAAACAAATAAAAACCCAGTGATCATCAAAATTCAATACATTCAATTATGGCTCCTACAGGAAATGTCTAAGCTGACAGTCAGAAAAAAAAAAGGAGAGAAATAGGAGCAAAATTAATAAATCAACTTCCATGTTTAATAAAACAGCTGGCACTGAACTCTGCCCTTCTCCTGTGAGGTTCATATTTTGGTTTTAGTTGGGTTCCACATGCCTGAATCTACATTTTTTCAGCCTGGAGGAATTCTGCAAATTCTTGACAGAGTGAAAACCTTTGGCAATTTAGTGTATTTGGAAAGTCCACAAAATGCAAAGTCCAGAAGGAAAGGAAAGGCAATGCAAGACATGTGCACGCAAGGTCTCAGAGAATATAAGAAACACGGAAATCGAAGCCTTAAACAGAGAATAGAACAAGTGAGATCTCAAATTCCAGATCACCAAAAACCCCAGGACCATGATGGCACTGGAGCATTTGAAACAAGCTTTAATAACACTGTTACAAACATGCAATATCAGATAGAGTACTGTTTGAACACTGATGTAGATACATAACTTTTAACATTAACAACTCTGCTTTGCAAATAATTCATGAAATATTTGTATTTCTCTTAGAACTCAAGAATACATGTCATGTATTTGATGAGAAGAAATGACTATGAGAAGGCCTCAGTCTCCCACTACAGTCCTGCAGGAAATGTTTGTTTTAGAGAGAAAGCAACAAAATAACAAAGCTGAATAAATCTAATAAATCTAAAACTGTTAAGACGAATGAAGTGTTTGCAGCACATACTTGTAGCCAGGTTTCTCTAAAATAGATTTGAGTTTTCTTCAGGTTGTTGGACTCTATTTCATTTATATTTAGGTAAAACATAAACCTATTGTAAACAGATTTAAATATCACAGTTGCAATAATTAACATTACTAATCCTTAGTCGTAATTGAAGCTAAATAATCCTCATCTCTCCTCATGCAATCTCTGCCCACACACTTTCATGTCTGCTCTGTGTGGAAAATCTATAGTTTACTGCTTTACCCACAGCAAAAAATTACATAGTTTAAAACTGCACCATGTGCTGTTAATAAATAATGTAGACTAATTTAGCGCAGTAGAAATGAAAGATTAGCAGCATTTATCGCATCATCTTCATTGTTAATGCTGTTCACAAAGATCATTGATGTGAGATATAAACTCCTACGGCTTTGTGTGGCACTTTTTAAAAGTCATTTAAATAATCAGAGGAAGAATGTGAGATGCTGTGAGGTCACTAGAGTCCAAGTGCCAGAGATTCAAATGTGCAGCAATTGGCTCAGACTAGCAAAACTAGTTAAGCTTCTATTTACACTTAAACTAAAACTTAAAATCCATTTAAAACACACATTAGAATGTGTGGCAACACTATCCAGGGCAGAGGAACTAAAAGATTTCATATGTTGACACGTTTACCAGTGTGTCATGGAGTAATCCCACAAACAACTGGATAACCCGACCAAGAAGCAGAAAACTGACTCAACAGCTGACACCAAGGACCTGCTCACAGCTGGGATTCAGGTACTAGAGCCCATAAACAAAAAGTTGGATATCCTATCCATGCTCCATCATGAGGTCAAACATTTAAAATCAAGCCTAGAATTCACACACTAGCAAATAGCTCCAAAGGGATACCATGGGAGGAGCTCAGATGTGCCATGTCCTCTGTAATAATAATGTAATAATAATTTAACGGACAGTCAAAAAATATAAGAATAAATCCTGGATAGAAACTGTCAAAGAAATTCATGAAACAACTTGATTTCTCAGAAATACCAGAAAATATTCCAGATAACATCTCCTTCCTCCACGTACACTGACTGAGTTTGAGGAGGACACAGACCACATCACATCGTATATCTAAACTGAACATTTCCAGCAAAAGAATTGGTTAAAAGCAATGAGCATAAATCAAATCAAAAGGACCATCAAATAGAATAAATGATCAGTTTCCTAAGGAAATCAACAATAAATGTAAAATCCCACAGTAAAGCAAGACAGAAGGGCAAAAGGCCCTCCCTCTATATTGATAAGTTTTACCCTGATGGGCAGTTGTTCTGGGATCCCACCACCACCTCTTAAATGGAGGTAATTTGAATTCATATGTAATCAAAGAATAGCCTTAAAACCTAAGAAGTACATAAAAATCACGAGTAACACATTAACATCAAACTGGGAGAAAAAGAGGTTTGTGATGCTCTCCTTCCCAAACGTTTCCTCCCGTTTCCTCTCCTTCTCATTCACACATCTCATCCCCTCACACACAGACACTCTGTATATGTTGTGCTCTACTTTGTCTTGTTTCATTTTGTGTGTATCCCTTGTTAATACCTCAGTATCTATAGCCCAACACCTCACAGTTTGTACAGTAGCTCCCCACAAGCAAGTAGTTCTTTCAAAGATATTCATCCAGATCCAAATATCTCATCTCACTGCAAATGTAAAACATATTGCTGGAGAAAATTTTAATACTGTTTTAAACCCTTGAACCAATCACTACAATAATTAAGCAAATGTAAGGCATAGGTGGGTGGATCAATACAAATATCAATAGTATTGATACCAGCGCTGGTACTGTTATTGGATAGAAAATAGTATCCTCTAAGATCAGTATCTAACCACTGAATTTGGTTTCAAAACTTCTTGGAAATGGAAAAAAAATT
>NW_024582929.1:130903-163056 GCF_018398535.1 Haplochromis burtoni
TATATTTGAAACATTCATTATGAAAAATGTCTAAACCTTTTTGTGTTGACTGTTACATCTACTTTTTTTATAGCCTAACACAAAGGGCTTTAGAGACAAGGACATTTAAATTCCTCTAAAGGTCTCCTAAAAAAGTACATGAAGTACTTAAAGGAGGGTTTTCCCTTGTGTTAAATGGTCATTGTGGAAAGTAAAAATCACAGTGATTTAGTGGTCATTAACAGAATTCAGAGTTTCACCAGCGCTCATATAATGCATTTACAATGTGACAAAATAATAAAGGAATATACATACATACAATATATATATATATATAGGTGATCATGCATCCATATCCCTTATTACACAAATTTAAACTATTTCTATACCATCTTCCGATGCTGGTTTAATACTTCCCTATTATTTGATAGATGGAATTTGACAGATTTATAAGGAAGGATTGGACAAAATGACCCTCCTAAAATTATTCCGTTTTTATTCTGGAAAAACCCGGAAAACTAGTAATTACGAAATGAAACCCCACAACATATCATACATTTCATTCAATGGATAACAACTCTGTATAACTCTAACCACTAACTATATCCACTAACAGGATCATATCACAATCCTTTACTCTGGGGAGAGGGACCAAACAAGGATGTCCACTCTCACCCTAACCCTTCCCCACAGGCAGTATCAAATATCTAATTATAATTACCTTCCCCAAATGATTATATTTAGTGAACTTTAAGAATAAGATTATTACCACGTCTATTAAACAGCACACCTGCTTCAAAAACCTGTTGACCTTGAACTTTACAGTCTGGTAGAAAACCCTTAAACTCCTGTAGGCTTTCCACAGTCTGGCACAACAGAATATAAAAATACATTATCAATGACAAAACTCAGTCAATACAAAATCCTGCACAGAACTCATATCACACAACATATTCTGAATAAAATCCATCATCAAAAAAACAATACTTGTTAGGGACAAGACAAACTGGTATAAGTTTGAGACCAGCTACAACTAACAAAGCTTGCTTCCTCACCTGAACACCCCACCCCCAAAAGGGCCTGCAGGTACCCAAGAAGCCCTGAGGTGCAGATCAGACACCCCTCCACACAGTGGGCAAGAAGGGACCCAACCAGGAACCAGTTGACCCCCGGTACCACAGCCTCAGGCTCCACGCCTCGTTTCTTGTTTGGCTCTTGATGAAGGCGGTCGGACTTTTCTCCCTCTCCCTTATTTTTCCTGCTTTGCTCATGTAAGTCTAGTCTTGTCTCACTCTAACCCTCAAGGAGTCTCTCAGACTTGTTCTCTAAAACCTAAAGAATTATGGATTTAATCAACTGGTCCCGCAGCAAAATTGACACCCTCATGGGCTACGGAGAGCCCGATTGTTCTGCAGAGACGTTTGTTGTCGGATACTTGATGGTCGGTTGTGTCATGTGTCTGGCGACACTCTCGCTGGAGGACATTGAACTGCATCTACCAATTTGGAACCACGATAACAGAGTTCTGGCTGATTGGAGCTGGCTCAGACCTGGCTTATGGAAAAGAAGCAGCTACAGCTGTTCAAAATCCCACAAGGCTGGCCGACATGACAGACGATGGCAGGGCTGTGAGTACTCAGACTGTGTTTACTGAACGCAATATGGATAAGATTTTGAATAGAGAACAACGGGAACGAGAGGTGACAAGTGACGGACATTAGACCAAATGTAAAAATTGGATGCAGTTGTTCGCACTAACCCAAACATTCACCATCTTCACTCATGCAGCTATCCCAAAGGCACCAGCTGAAGGCCTGTCAAGGTCGAAGCTGAATGGAACAACAAAATTTCTTCCATGATAACAGGATTGTTGTGAGACTTCTTTGTCCCTCCTTTTCCAAACGCCTTCGTGCGCTTATCCCCAAGGCCGAGGTCAGATGGTGGGTCTGGCCCAGCGCTGGATAGCTGCAGGGCAGGATGGCTATGTCTACATTGGCTTACTTCTCACCCCTTACCCACCCCTGTTGCTTGTTATGTGTTTATGGTGTTGTGATGTGGATATTTATGTGCTCTCTATGCAGAGGAGTTATTTTTTTGTTTTCTGTCCTCATGCTGTCCTCCCACAGGAGCTCAGCATGAGTAGAGGTCTCTTTTTCCCCCTCCTCCATGCACTTGCCCATTGTATTGTACATTTCAGTGTGTTTTCCATACTACTACCGGTCTCTGACCTTGTCTTCCCATGTGTTGTCTGTGCTGTGTATGTATGGTTGACACCTAGACCAATCCAGAAAACACCCACTACCACAAGCACTCTAGCCCCCACATCCTGCGTCTGCAAGGCAGTACCAACCCCAGCCCCCACTACCACCAACTTAGGCAGAGAGACACCATAAAAGCAGCTGCAGCTCTCCAGTCTGCAGGAAGTCACCAGATGCCCATAGTCCTAGAAACCTCCTTCAGCCACCTCCAAGGCTGAGAGAGAGACAAGACTACAGCCGACCACCCCAACAAAGTAATGGAACTGATCAGTGGGGATCAGAGCTCTCTGTGCAGTAATTGCATGTGTTTGAGTCTGTAAGACTCATTTGGAGTTCCCTTCATCCTGTATAGTGTTCTCTCTATAGTTTGTTTCATATAAGTTGTATTTTGTGCATTTTAGTCATTTTGAAGGTGTTTTATCATATTTGTGGCTAGAAGCTTTGATCTGGATTGATGGATAGATCTCAGTCGCACTTTGTATTTAGGAGCAGAGATGGGCGCGTTACTGTAATCCGATTACTTTTTTCAAGTAACGAGTAAAGTAAGGGATTACTATTGCAAAAACGGTAATTCGATTACCGTTACTTTCCCGTAGGAACGCTACGTTACTAAAACCGTGATTTTTTTTTGCGAGAATGTCTCATGACAGTAACGTAAGCGAGTGCGACGTTCGTGACAACAGCTGTGTACAGATCAACAATGGATCACATATCGAGTGCAGAGAGAGTATGAGCGTGCAGCGTTTAAAGCGTGGAAGTACTGACCTTACTTTAAGTTTGATTCCATAAAAAGTGACAAAAACATGAGTGTCCGCTGTGCGTGGGAAGAAAACTTCTTTTTACAGCGAAAAAAACCCCTAAACTTCCAACAAGCACCGAGTAGCTACGACGTAATGGGAAACTCACAGAGAAACTCGCGGATTCTTCCACTTACCGCTGCGGCACACCTGCACCAGGGTAAACCTCCGCCTACCCCACTCCTGCTTTACAGGTGAAAATAGAGCAACAGGACCGCTGAGTCTGTGACTTTATTTATGTTCTGCTGCGTTTTACTTGCATCTATTTGAAAGACTGAGTGTAAACACAAAATATATATATATATTTTATGTGCTGGAATGTGCAGAAAATAAGTTTAAATGTTAAACGAATTTCTTCCAGTCAGAGAATGTTGCATATAGTTAAATTTTTGCTTCATGCATAAAGTTAAAAGATTAAAACTAATAAAACAAGTTTTAAAAAGAGACGTTTCCATTTGATTACATTTTGTATGATGGATTATGTAGAAAAAGTAGAATTGGGCTGAAAGATCTATCGCTTTATCACCTATTCAGGTTGTAAATTGTGTTTTTAAAAAGTAACTAAGTAACTAAGTAATTAATTACTTTTGAAAATAAGTAATAAGTAAAGTAATTAGTTACTGACTACTTTTTTCAAGTAACTTGACCAACACTGGTTAGGAGCAAAACTGATTCATCCAATTTTAGCAATATCTTATATATTTTGATAAAAATTTGGGGGATGGAAATTTAAAATTACCCCCATAGGTATTTTTAGGTCCAGTTGGCTGGGATTAAAACTGTCCTGTATAATGGATTTTAATTGCAGATATTCAAGAAATTTAGTCCTGCTGATTACATATTGTGATAAAAGTTATATATAAGTATAAGCTTGGTTTAATCCATTACAAAACATATAGAAAGGATATATGGATAAGACGTAGTGATAGATATTTTGTAGTTGTAGATCACCATTGTGTTTTTAGGCCTATTTGTGATATTTTTCCCACACAAATTTTGAAGCGTTTTAATTTTAATGATGGCAGCTTTTCTCATGAGTGATTTGGATAATATTTTCTAACATGTGAGATTATCTTCTGTTTTTAGTAGAGGAATATGAATTAACCATATAATAGGATCCTAGGGATAGGATGAACCCATGAAAGGAGCAACCTAAAGATTAGGAAGATATTTACTGCTGTTTGTGTTCAGAAAAAAAAAGTTATACAAACTTGCAAATTGTACACTTTGGCAATAGGTTTTAACATGTTTGTGAAATCATTCTGCAGCTGGCTGCTGTTCAGGACACATTCCAGTTGAAACTCTTAAAACACCAAGATGAAACAATAGGCCTCACTTCACTGTAGGTATATACAAAGACACACAGTGCCCCCCCAAAAGTAAAGGCCACTAAGTAGTCCTGCTGTGTGTGTGTGTGTGCAGATGGCACTTTTATGACAAGTCATAAAACAAAGACATCAGCCAGTGCCCCAGGAGAGGTCATTTGGCTGGACATGGCAACCAGTCACACACACTCACAAACACACACAGCAGGAATCAACCCTTAGCTGTGGCCTTTAGATCAAATACACATTCAAAAGACACAGGAAGAAAAAGAGGAAAAGAAAAACAAAGAAAATTGTCCCCAATTTCTTTCCTTTTTTCCACTTTTTTTTTTCCATTTTTTTTCTCACAGTATAAATCATGGGCTGCTTCCAGTAACTATGACTATTCTTAATAAATGACAAATACAACAGCCTTGAACCTTATACAATTCTATTAGTATTTTCTTTAGACATTTGCAACATTTTCATTCATTTTTCAACAGTCCTTGTACTTGACAATTATTAGAGTTATATGTTTCTTTGCTTCTGTTTTGTTCATTTGCTTGATCATGCAAGTATTAAAAGGGAATTAAACAGACAAAATTATATTTCATAGACACTAGGACACTTTGTGGTTATATTTTATATATATATATATATATATATATATATATATATATAATCAGAGATATTTATATAGCAAGTGTTCATATATAATTATATAACACCCAGCATGCCCCTGCGGGCGGTTTATCCTTCAAGCTCGGGTCCTCTACCAGAGGCCTGGGAGCTTGAGGGTCCTGCGCAGTATCTTAGCTGTTCCCAGGACTGCGCTCTTCTGGACAGAGATCTCCGATGTTATTCCCGGGATCTGCTGGAGCCACTCGCCTAGCTTGGGAGTCACCGCACCTAGTGCTCCGATTACCACGGGGACCACCGTTACCTTCACCCTCCACATCCTCTCGAGCTCTTCTCTGAGCCCTTGGTATTTCTCCAGCTTCTCGTGTTCCTTCTTTCTGATGTTGCTGTCATTCGGCATTGCTATCACTATTCCAACTACAAACCTCCATTGCAACTATTCTTTTCACAACCTTAACTATTGCAAAGAAGGCCATCCTCCTAAAGTGGAAATACAAAAAAAACGTAAAGCTCTTACAGTGGAAGAGCCTTCTATTAGATCACATATCCTTAGAAACAATGTCAGCTCAGGTCAATAAAAACTGGTCAACTGTCATCAATAAACGAACACATACTGCTGTCTGATCAATCTTGCGTTATTGGTGATGATGGTGATGGTACTCAGATGATGTTGCTTTGACTGTTGTTGTCATTATAGGTATAGTTCTCTCATGGATTGCATTGACCCTGAAATGAATGGAAACTAACACCCTCACACTCACTACACAGACTTGTACACGTTTCTTACCAACTCTGTCTTGTCTGTAAGCTTCCCAATAAATAAACAATTAAAGGAATGTAAAAAACAACAACAACAACAAAAAAAAAAAACCATCAAAGACTCTCAAGAGATATTTCTGAAAGGAAGATGTTTTGTAGTGGGATTTGAATATTGTTGGTGATGATTCTGATTAATGTTAAATTAAAGTCTTCAGGATTTTTCTTGCTTTTGTCTTGGTTTTTTGTTTGTTTGTTTGTTTTGGGTGTGTACAAGCTGTCATTTGAATTCTGGCGTAAATGGTACTTACTTAAAGAGTGCTATGGGAATGTAATCTATGCTGAAATGATCAGGCCTAATGAGTTTGCATTATGAGTACAGAACATTAACAACATCATAACCATTAAAATTACATTCTGAAGATTTATATAAAATATCCGTCAAATTAAGAACAATGTAAATACACTGACCTTGGTATAATATATTCTGTAAGAAACTGAAGTAAATGAATTGTTATATGCAGAGGTGTTGTGCTGTTTGGCTCAGTAACAGAGCACACTGGTTAGGTGCATATTCACATTCATGTGCACATTTATGCTGTTTGTTTCTAAGGCACAGTGCAATTTCAATACAGTGGAAAGTTAACGTTGTTTATAGTGAGTAAGCAATCAAATGTCAAACTGAATAAGAACATAAAGTCATCAATCTGACCATCTTCATCAGTTTTTACCCCTTAGTTCTAAAGGGCTGATAGAGTATTATCATCACCCCACCTAGATGGACAGCATGGACCCCCAAGTTTATGAATACTGTACAATAACTGGAGAGTGATGCAACATAGGATTTTCAGGTAGATACCATAAATGTTGCTACAGTACTAAAAATCTCTGTGTTCAAATCTCTGTGGTCTTGAAGGTCAAGATCAGAGGTAAAGTATTCTGAAAACTTTATAAATGTGATTACTCAAGAGCAAGGTGATTTTCAAATTCACACCATAGGTCCATGAACTAGGAGGTTGAGGGATAGAACTGGTGCCCATCGGGTTTAGTAAGGTAAGTTTAACACTTAAAAAAGCACGTGCTGTTTTAGTGTTAGGATTTTCAATATAGTCTCAATGACCCTATTTATCTTTTATGTATCATTTTTGATTTTTTGACTAAAATTTTGTCTCTCTCTATTGAATGAAACTACTATAAATATTAGAGACTGTTAATTTCTTTGTAAGTGAGCAAACGTACCTGTCTCTTGCCTGCTCCACCTTATTTTTAGTCTTTAGACAGTCCAACAGACCAACCCAGCATCACGGCAAAGTGTGTAATAGTCACGCTGGTTCACCGTGTCCATTTCACACTTTGCCTCTCAAAAGGCAAAGTGTGCAAGTCTAAGCAAAGGATTTGCACCAATTTCTCTCTGAAATTGGTGCAAATCCTTTGCTTAGACCGTTTTACTTTTGTTAAGACATCATGTGTGCTCCTTTCTGAGCCATTAATTTGTGCTGCTGGTGGCAGGTAATTATTCAAATAAACTGACTGTGTCTTTGTATATTAATTAGAATACTGATAGTAGATTACATTCAAAACTTGACACTCCATTGAATTTTGCAAATCGCCATGTTATTACTCTGTGGCTTTTACTTACAAAACTGACACTGTACTTCATTGATAAAGCTCAACAGTAGCTTTTCGATGGCAAATGAGGCTTTTGTGTTGGTGCAGACTGTACTACGTCTGCTCATAAATATCATAATGACTGCTTTAACTCATTTTGTCTTTAATTTTCTTTCATGAAATACTCTTAAAGTTACAATTACATTTCAACCAATTAAACTAATGGTGAATATTTGATTTCCTCATTAGTGCTCTGCCAGCACTACACCTCTCGAATTTAGTGTGAATCTGGGTAGAGCATTGTTGCGACAGTGTACACCACTATAGACTGGTTATTGACCTCCTATATATTTCTTCGATAAACAACCCACAGTCATTTTCTTTAAACATTAATTGCTGTGATATTGTTTACATTATATTTAATGAGCTTTCTGGTGCCCATGGTTGTTTCACAGCTTTAAGCCTACAAATAACGTATTTTCATTCAATACTTTCCTAATTACCAATAGCAATGTGTTGATTCATTTTCCCTTGAGTACTCCACTTGTGGCTTATTGCCTGTGTGTGTATTTTGTAAGTATCCCACACATACAGAGAGCTCCCAGATAGAGGTAATGTGAAGTACTTCATTGCAGTTTAAAAGAGTCTCTGAGTCATTCTGGTGTTTGAAGAATGAAGAGAACTAGCTGAGAAAGTTAGTGCTGAGTGGTACTGATAGAACTATATACTTGTGTAGTCCTATCTTAAAAGCCTTAGCTGTGAGCCCTATAATACGAACTTGTTCAATATACCCAGGCTACACTTACCCTAACACTGGTAAATAGGAAAAACTGCCACGTGAAGAAGGTTATCAGCTCACTAAGGGTTTCCCCTGTGCAGTCACACAAAAGGGGTATTACAGCATCACACCAATCTAAAAGGGGCGTGGTCCAGTTTATCATACACTGTAAAATCCAGAGTGTCAAATAAGCAGTGTCAGAATATGTGAACAATCAGAGTCAATTCATTTAGTCATTTAAAAAAAAACAATCCAGCAGGCAATGACACTGAACACAGCAATAGACTGGTGCGTAATAACCAAGCAAATAATGCAGAAAACAGATTTTTCATGGGAAATTGGTCTCTGAGTACAGAGAGAGCGAAATAGCTGGGTAGAAGTGTGATTTTATCATGGTGGGAGCAAAAAAGACAAAGTAAGAAAGAGTTAATGACAATGTTTATCAAAGATGAGGCTTTGATCTTTTTTGCCGCTGGTTCAGTGAATTTTGGTCGAGTGATGAAACCTGCAGCCTCAGAATCTGTGAGATGTCTGCATTCAGCACCCGATAGCGTGTCCGTGCTGCCAGGTCACGCTGTGTTTATGTCTTTCTGTGGAATCCATTTACCTGATTTTTAATCATTTGGTGTTTTAACTCTTTGGCGGTTGTTGAAATGTTTTTATGAGCTTTCTGCTGAGATTCAACTGACTGTGAATAATTGATCTACTGTGCAGAAGGAGCGTCAACCCAAAGACAATGACGATGGAGCATGGAGAGAAGACTAGGACAGACTGGGCACGAAAGAGGAACTGACATAACAAAACAAGAAATCAAGAACTAGAAATAGAAACAATAAAAAGTCTGAGTCACTGGGTATTACTGAAGTCAAGGTTAACTAATACAAAACTAGAACAGGAAAATCTCCAAATTCCAAAAGACGGAATTGCATGTCCAAAGCCAAAATCAAAGTACTTGGTCAAAGACTCAAAACCTTGACACTCACACTCCAACTTGCTTAATTGAAAACCTCACTGCCTCCAAATTCTGTTTAGGTTGTGTGCAATGAGAAACACAGTTTGTAGTAAGACAGAATTTAAAATTGTATTTTGACAAGGATAATCATTTGATAATGGCTCAGTAATTCAAAATAATGAACATATTTGTAACTAATCAAACTGAAGAAGATCACAGTAGTGAATAAATAAAAGCAAATATGACTATCTTCTCTTTTCTATGGTGATTATGGTATTCCAGGCAAGATACATATGACTATGGATTTCCAAATGGTTATCAAAAGTAACTGTAGCATTCCTCAGGATTTATTCGAATGAATATAAATTTGAAAGTAGTTTTTTGGATACTTTAATGCACTAAAAGTTACCTTGCCTCTAATGTGTGTGGGCTTTCTCAGGGCAGGGCAAGGCTAACAAGGTTTAGGGCTCTGGATCATTATGGATCATTTAGACATTCACCTTTGATATTACACAGCTTGTGTGAATGTGTGCATTACCTCATACTGTCTGTGTAATGAAGGCTGGTAATGCTCTGTGTGTGTTTGTGTAATGATGTACAGCTGACAGTCTGAACAATAATAGAGATGGGCCACAATCATAAAGCTTTTACCAGCAAAGACAGAAAGCAAGACAGAGATAGAAGAAAATTAAAAAAAAAAGGAAAAGACAGGGATGAAGAGCACTCAAAAAAAAGGGGGGGAAAGGGAAAAATGAAAACGTTGGAGCAGGCATGATAAGCCCGAAGTGAGTGGGTAAAAACATGTAAGGGGGAGCAAATAGATTAAGAGAAATAATTAAGAATAATGATGGAAAACAGTTAGAGAGGATGATGAAAAAGACAGAGGGAGCAACAGACAGACACAAAGAGACAGAAAGAGAGAGAGTGTCCTTAATGACCACTTTAGTAGTTTGGAGGCGGTAATTTACTTAGCCTCCGGGCTGCAGGTCATGTAACACTATCTGCGCCAAAGCAGATGACTCTGGGTTTATGTGCACGTGCACATTTGCATGAGTGTGTGCGAGAGTATGCGTGCATGCATGTGTGTTTGTAAGCCAATCCTGACATAGCCTGAATCTCTTCTCTGCAGGAGTCTTGTGGAAATTGCTAGCTAAATGAAATTATGTTGTAATTTAAAAACAATTTATCAAAGACAGTTTGGTGTCATTCCCATTGGAGCCATTAGGCCTTCTCACACTCCCAGAAGCCAGGAAGACTTCTAGCTCAGGGAGACAAACAGTAACATCAGTGAAGAGAGGTTGGGCAGAGCAAAATGAGAAAGAAAAGCTTAACTTCTATCATTAGAAACCTTGAGAAATCAGTGCAATTCAAGAGCAGCAGCACTGTACCTGTGGGAAAAGATTATTGGACATGATATTTGACGTTTAAAAAACTCTTACTGCACTTTTTCTTTTTTTTTCAAATTCAGTCCCACAGCGTAATCTACCTGGAGAGAAATATCATGATAGAGATGTAACAGAAGAGCCAGACTAAAAATAATAATATTTAGTTTTCTTCTATGCTGGAAGAACATTAACCACTGGACGTATGGCATAAAAGGAGTCAGTATCAATAGGGAATAACCTTTATAAAATCCCCGATTCTGTAAACTTTGCTGTGGGTATAACAACACACAGATGGCTGATAAATGATAAGAAAAACCTGAAGAAAAACCTCACTATAGAGGCTTGTTTGGCCTCTACAGTGAGGGGATCAGGTGTGTGCCATTTTTCTGCCGTGGCTTTAGTGCACTTGTCCCCTAAGAGCACACAAAGGTAAAATATGGCCAAAGGGCAGCAACTGGTACACCCACAGTTTCATAAACACATTAGAAAATCATACCATACATACTTTGTGGAAATAAATAACAGAACAGCGCAAATTTTCATCTTGTCGATGTACTCGACTCCATTATGTTGCATTTTGGAGCAGCAGTCCTTGTTCTGCTCTACAATACTAGTGAGCTCAGCGTATCAACACATGAACTTAACCTGAAGTTAAAATCAGCACTGGCTCACACGTTTTCATAGCCAAAGAAGGACTGATGTCACTATCCACAGTCAGGAGACCATTACAACAGCATCCTTATCAGCCACAGAGTACCATAACATAAGATACATATAGTTAAGTTTATGGTAGATTTAGTTAGAATAAAGGCAAAAATTACTTACTACTTTATCAGCACTTATTTAATAAATTACAGACATTTTGTAGATAGTCTCCAATTTTCTAAGTCAAAAAATTTGACAAAATTACCTAATTTTATAAATATTTTACAATAAAGTGATTGTTTGATATATTGAATTGAGTGGCATCACCAATTTCTTCCAGTAAGACGCTCTCCTAGGCTTTTACTGCCGCTACCTTCAGTTTCTGCATTCAGTTTTGCATTTATTAACTGAAAAGCATGTTTATTGTGGTATGTGGTACCATAGCCTTGTGAGCATCAGTTGAACAGTATTGTGCTCCAGAAAGTAGTGTGTATATACAAAAATGGTGAGAAAAAGAAAATTAACAATGGAAGAGAGGCATACCATTATACCACTTAAAAATGTATGTCTTTCCTACATAGCAATTACAAACAAAGTCAAGGTGTCAGTGAGTACAGTTTCCTTCACCATCAAAAGGCACTCAGAAACAAACTCTGATTCAGTTGTGTCTTTGGGTCTACCAGACTTCTTCCTGTCAAAGGACAAGTTTCTGAGAGTTAACAGCTTGAGTGATAGTTAGCTCACAAGACAACAGCTTCAAGCACAGTTTAATAGTGGCTGCAGTAAGCAAGTCTCAGTTTCATTTGTGAAGAAAAGACTTCTGGCTGCAGTCTTGAAATTGCTAAGATGTCAGAATAAGACAAAGAGGCTTGCCTGGGCCATGAAACACCAGCACGGAACTACTGAAGGTTGAAAGAAGGTATTATGCAGGGAAAGGATGGTTCCACAGTGTGTGGCATCAACTGTCAAACACGAAGGAGGAAGTGTGATGGTCTGGGGCTGTTTTGCTGAATCCAGGTTCGGTGACTTGTACAGAATGAAGCACCCTGAACAAAAACAGCTACCACAGCATTCTGCAGCGCCATGCAATACCCTCTGGTATGCACCTAGTTAGTCAAGGGTTCATCCTACAGCAAGATAATCACCCAAAACATACGTCCAAGACTTACTGGAACTAAGTCAGGAAAAATTAACAAGATGGTAAGCTTGAAAACATGGAGTGTCCAGCACAGTCTCCAGACTTAAACCCCTAGTGCTCTGATTACCACTGGGACCATTGTTACCTTCACCCTCCACATCTTCTCAAGCTCTTCTCTGAGCCCTTGGTATTTCTCAAGCTTCTCGTGTTCCTTCTTCCTGATGTTGCTGTCATTCAGAACCACTACATCTATCACTATCCATCTTCTTCAGTTTCTCTACTACCACTATGTCCGGTTGGTTAGCCACCACCATTTTGTCCGTCTGCATCTGGAAGTCCCACAGGATCTTAGCTCGGTTATTCTTCACCACCCTATTGGGCATCTCCCATTTTGACCTCGAGGCTTCCAGGCCATATTGAGCACAGATGTTCCTGTACACTATGCCGGCCACTTGGTTATGGCGTTCCATGTATGCCCTGCCTGCTAGCATCTTGCACCCTGCTGTTATGTGCTGGATTGTCTCAGGGGCATCTTTACACAGCCTGGACCTGGGGTCTTACCTTGTGTGATAGACCCCAGCCTCTATGGGTCTTTACTCAGAGGTTGTTCCTGTGCTGCCATGATAAGTGCGTCTTTGCTATCTTTCAGTCCAGTTTTGTCCAGCCATTAGTAGGATTTCTGGATGTCAATTCCTCTATCACGTTATGTACCACTGTACCACTGGTACATAACGTGCAGGGGCCTGTCCTTCCATGATGGTTCCTCGTCTTGCTCCTCTGTCTTGGGTTTGTGCTGCCTGAGGTAATTACTGAGCTCATGGTTGGTCGTTACTGTTAGGTTTTGTATTGTTGATTGTCATTTATGCTTAGAAATATTTAACCATATATGCTTAGAGGTGTATAATCGATTGTGTAGTGATAGGATGTGTCATCTTTAGCAGGCTGCAAAGGCTTGGTGTGTATTCCACACTGGAATGCACCCCCTGTCGCGGTCTGCGGAGGCAGACCGTGGTGGACCCAGGTGCGAACACAAGCGAGGATGCAGGAGTGGAGTAAAACAAAAGCGAGCCTTTATTATGGCTGAAAACAAAGTGTCCAAACAAAGCAGGGATGGCGTGACTAGACTATAACTAAACTGGGAAAACTAATACTGCGACAAACTAAGAAAACTCAGACTATGATGATCACTGCAAAGACTGACCGTGAAAACATGGAGGTGAGAACACAGACGACGCGACACAGACTGTATGAAACACAGAGACTAAATACACATGAGGGATGATCAGGGGAAGTGGATGCACACGGGGAACACAGGTGACACTGATAATCATAACAAGACACGGCAGGAGTGAAAGCAACACTGATGGGAGATGGGCAAAGTAAAACAGGAAGTACACAGAGGTTCAAACAGGAGGGGAGAGAGCACGGGGAGAACGCAGACATAACGGGCTGGGGAAAACATAAGGAACAACGTAACAGATCAACCCAGGAAGCATGGCCTAAATAAAGAACAAAATACAGAAATACATGAAAACTAAGAATACTGGGCCCACATGGCCCAGGACCATGACACCCCCATGCTCCTGGGAGCAGGGGAGCGGTCGTACCTTCTCTCATTGTTTTATGGTAGGATAAACGTGGCTATATCTGTTTTAGTCTAAGTGCCTTTTGTTTAGATGAACTGTTGGACTTCCAGACCAGCAGGTTTAGGGAAGTATTTATGGGGTCACACTCTGACCACACACACACACACACACACACACACACACACACACACACACACACAGCAAGGTACTCTTTGTGTGTATGTAGACATCATATGTTAATGACCCTATGCATATTCATGTAACCACAATAAAAGGAGTGCTATGGGGAACCTGGCTGAGAGTCTGATGGAGGTCAAGTGGTGGAACGACACTTTGCTCCAGGCAGGTCTCCCTCATGCATGAGTAACATGAAGAACTTTGCCTACTTGGTGTTCAATGCTTTTGCTGTGTAATTATATTGTCTTCAACGTTCCAGCGAATAGGTTCAAGCTACAAACCTATCAGTTACCATCATCCTGATGTACTCGTGGATGTTTGTTGTCTCATCCTGGACTGTGGTACTGACACTCACCAGTCCCCAGCCCCCTTCCTTCCACTTAGTGTACAATCTCAGGGTGCTGGACTTAGGGTGAAAACCTCCATGCATGGTCAGGAGCCTTCTTGTCTGGATGTCAGTGGCTTCTATCTCCTCCAGCTCCAGCTATCCAGCTTATTACCCCAGCAGGATCCCCGATCACGGGCAGATTGCCCGGATCTTGTTCTTACCAACTCTGTCCAATTCTTTATACTGGAGACCCATTCCTGGATGTCTGCCACTGTGCTGGTTACTGGTTCCTGTTCAGAGAGGTTGCTGTGGTCTGCTCTTAGATCCAGTAGCAACTGTGCATTGCTGTTATTAGTTGCATCCTTCTCCCATATACTCTTCCAGTATTGCTCCATCTCCAGCCTTGGTGGTGCTGTTCTCACATTGTTTCCCTGCCACTATGAGTATACTTTGGATGGTTCTGTGGAGAACAGCTGGTTTATTCTCCTGCCCTCTATTTCTCTGGTATACCTCTTCAAGTGGCTAGCCAAAGCTATGAGTCTTTGCTTAGCAATTTCCAGGGCCTCAGATATAGACAGCTTGGTGTATTTCTTAGGCTACCTTGATCTTGGTCTCTTGTCTTCTTCTTCATGGAGGATAATGCTTCTTGAGGCTCTTCATCTTGTAGCCAAGCATCTCACTGATCACTGCTGCTGTAGTGTAGATAATCCAGTACACCTTCAGAGGGTACTTCATGCAATCTTGGTAACCAGCTATGGAGGGTCCAGGTTTCAAGCTTCGCCATGATCCTATCTTTCAGGTTATTTCCTCTCGCACTCAAGAATCTTTCTTCTATTGCACTTGGGCTTGGTACCCAAACTACAGTGGGGATGATGATATCTCCCGTGACCTATCCTCCTGGCTCCCCTTGGCTACAGCATTTTTGTTGTACCTTGTGTTGACTTGGGAGCAGTTCCTTCTTCCGAATGTTGGAACACTGAACTACTAGTTGTTCTGCCGTCAATTTGGATGCCAGGTATCGAAGTATCCATAGGTCCCTCATCCTATTCATGTATGGCTTCAGTTTTCTGTCTCTTGCTCATATCCCAGGTAGGCTTGGTTAGCATGGGTGGTCTAGTCTAGGGACCATTACTGGATACAGAAGCCCTGTTTGCAAGAGTAAACTTTTTTGTTTTAGATCAATAAATATTAACATATTTTTTGTATTTTTCAAATGTCAGAATAAAGAGAGAGAGAGAAAATTGTTATGCATTTTTTTATTACTTTCATCAAAGTCAGAAGTGTACACACACCAAGTTCATTGTGCCTTTAAACAAAAAGAAAACTCCAGATGATTCCATTCTGAGCTCGAGAAACTTCTGATAGGTTAACTGAGTCCATTTGAGTCAATTGGTGGAACACTTGTGAATACATATAAAGGCACAACCCAAGCACAGAGCCTGTTTCTTTGGCATCATTAGAATAATCAAGAGAAATCAACTAAAACATCAGGAAAATAATTGTGTGCCTCATCCTTCGGTGCAATTTCCTGTTGATTGAAGGCCCCATGTTCATCCGTTCAGACAATAATACGCAAGTTTAAAAACATGGGAATGTACAACCATCAATTTGCTTGAGAAGAAGGTGGATTCCCAGAGAGGAACATTTTTTGGTGTGAAATATGCAAATCAGCAGCACAACAGGAGAACAGGAAAAAATAAGACAACAAGACAGTGTTACTACCCACAGTAAAACAAGTCCTGTACCACCATGAGCTGAAAGGTTACTCCGGGAGAATAAAGCCATTACTTCAAAACCACCATAAAAAGCCAGACTACAGTTTGCAAATGCACATGGGAACCAAAGTCTTAATTTATGGAGGCATGTCCTATGGTCTGACAATACTAAAATTTAACTGTTTGGCCATAATAATAAATTGTATATATGAAGAAAAAAGGGGGAAGTGTTGAAGCCTCAGAAAATTATGTTGACATATTGAAGAAACATCTGAGGACATCAGCCAGGAAGTTGAAGCTTGGGTGCAAATGGGTGTTCCAAATGGACAATGTAACTAATTTGGAGGTATGCTTGTGGTCAAAGTAGTTTAAAGATAACAAAGTCAAGGTATTGGAGTGGCCATCATGAAGCCCTGATCTAAATCCCATAGAAAATGTGTGGGTGGCACTGAAAAGGTGAGTGCGAGCAAGAAGGCCTACAAACCTGACCCAGTTACACCATTTCTGTCAAGAGAAGTGGGCGAAAATTCCAGCAAACTATTGTAGAAAACTTGTGGAAGGATACCCCGAAACGTTTAGACAAGTGAAACAGTTTAGGGCTATTCTACCAAACACTAAGGAAGTGTATGCATACCTCTGACTTTGATTAAATTCTAAAAAAAAATGCTAATATTTGTTGATGTAAAACAAACAAATTTTACTCTGATTTGATGTTTGATGGTAAAGATTTTATTTTTCTGAAGTGTATGTAAATATCTGGTTTCAACTGTATATATAAGATGTGACAAATACAGATATCAGCAGGTGTTGCCTCACAGCATCTATAGATCTATAGCAGGCAGGAAGAAGCATGTGCCAAGTGCATATTTTATTTGAACACATATACCTAATACTAAGGGGATTGATTTTTAAGCATAATACATGAAATATTCAGAAGCATCTATGGACTATTCATCTATCACAAAAACAAGTCAGCATTTTCAATACTGCACAAAGAGAAGAGAGAGAGGGTTAGAACATGAGATGGAGAAAAAGGGACAAAAAGAGAAACAACCTGTGAGAAAAAATTCAAAAATGACCACAAAATCCACAATTAGATCAGACGGTGATCCCATTAGAGCTGAGGTTCTGTAGCCATGAATATTTTTAGCCAAATGTGTCTGTATGTGTGTTCTTGTGTGAGCTTGTGACGTTGTTTATGTTTATATATATATATATATATATATATATACCTGCTTACTAATGATTTTAGAGCAGATTAATATTTTTTAAATAAAATAATAAACTACTATTTAGATTTTTACTAACCTAAATAGTTAATTTCATATAGATTGTGTTTAACTAATAACTTGTCTTAAACTAAGCAAATGCACTATATTGACTTCTATATTTTCAATGTTAATATCTGCCTGACCATATCACAGTAGTACGTGTGGTTATGTAAATAGGCAACACTTCTGTGTATAATGTTTCTTGGTGCAAAGTTGCAGAGGTCAGTTAAAATATATAACATAATGAAACAACATTAAACTAAAACAAACTAAATTAACTAAAGCTATTGTTCTTATTTGGCTTCTACCTCATGTTGGTCTGTGCATGCAAAAATAATGTGTATTTTATTATTATATAATATTTCTTAATTGTCTTTCTCATTGGCTTTTTATTGGGTTTGGTTTTTGATGTTGTTGTTGGTTTTTTGGGGGTTTTTTTGCATCCATTGACTATTGACTATTAATCAGCCAATGTTTTGGTCAATAGTAAACTTACAAAGTGTGGGGGCTTAACATAGTTAATAGAGGGTTAACTATTTAACAGTGTCAGGGAATGACAGTGGTTAATAGTTTTTGTCAAATGTTAAAAGACTAACTATATAAATTTATCTGTAGACAGGTCTGACATTTAACCTAAGAACCACATTAATTGCCTACTGGTGGTGGTCAGAGAGCCCGGTGGCACCGGTGTCCGGCAGCCTCGCCTCTGTCAGTCTGCCCCAGGGTAGCTGTGGCTACAATGTAGCTTGCCATCGCCAGTGTGTGTGAATGGGTGAATGACTGAATGTAGTGTAAAGCGCTTTGGGGTCCTTAGGGACTAGAAAAGCGCTATACAAATGCAGGCCATTTACCATTTCTACAGCCATTAATAAACACCCCGAGGCTGCTTTTATTGTTGCTGGCGACTTCAACCACACCAACTTAAAGACAGTCCTCCCCAGATTCCACCAACATGTCTCCTGCCACACCAGAGGAGACAAGACTTTAGACCATGTGTATTCCAACCTGGCTGGAGCCTACAAAGCCACACCCCTCCCCCACATTGGACAATCGGACCATCTCTCCCTGTTCCTCACACCTAGGTATTCACCACTCATCCAACGTGTGAAACCTGCTGTGAGGACAATTAAAGTGTGGCCAGAGGGGACAGACGCAGTGCTCCAGGACAGATTTAAAAACACAGACTGGAATATGTTCACCCACACAGACCTGGACCAGTACGCCTCATCTGTACTGGATTACATCTCCAAAACCACAGACAGTGTCACCACCCAGAAACGGATCACCATGTACCCCAACCAGAAGCCTTGGATGAACCGGGATGTTCGTCTCCTCCTGAAGGCCCGCAACACCGCCTTTAGGTCAGGAGATGCACACGCCTACAGTACAGCCAGGGCTAATCTAAAGAAGGGCATCAAAAAAGCCAAACACCATTACAAAAAGAAGGTAGAAGAACACTTCTCCAACTCCAACCCCCGACGCATGTGGCAAGGACTCCAGACCATTACAGACTACAGGACCACCAAACCCTCCCCCGCATCCTCTGATGTCTCCTTCCTCAACGAGCTCAACAACTTTTATGCTCGTTTTGAGCGAGGGAACCCCACAACACAACAAACCGGACGAGACCACCAACCTCTGACTCTCTCCCCCACCGATGTAGGAGCGGTGCTGAGCAGGATCAATGTCCACAAGGCTGCAGGCCCTGATGGCATCCCCGGGCGTGTTCTCAGAGCGTGTTCTGGGGAGCTTGCAGGAGTGCTGACAGACATATTCAACCTGTCCTTGGCCCACGCTGTGGTACCGGCCTGCTTCAAATCCACCTCCATCGTCCCCGATACCCAAAAACTCCAACCCATCTAGCCTCAATGACTACCGCCCAGTAGCACTCACCCCCATCATCACTAAGTGCTTAGAGCAGCTGGTCCTAGCACACTTCAAATCCTGTCTCCCCACCCTGGACCCCCACCAATTCGCATACCGCCAGAACAGGAGCACAGAGGATGCAGTCTCCATCGCACTGCACTCTGTCCTCTCACACCTGGACAACAACAACACCTACGCCAGAATGCTGTTTATAGACTTCAGTTCAGCATTCAATACAATCCACCCCTCACAACTCATCAGGAAACTGACAGACCTGGGCATCAGTTCCCTCATCTGCAAATGGTTACTGGACTTCCTGACCAACCGCCCCCAACATGTCCGGCTGGATAACCACTGCTCATCTACCATCACAATGAACACCGGTGTACCACAAGGCTGTGTGATGAGCCCTTTCCTCTACTCCCTCTTCACCCATGACTGCAGACCCACAACTGCAAGGATAAAGTGATAACAAGATAAGAAAGAAGGAACACAACTTTGAGGAATACCAAGGGCTGCGAGAGGTGCTGGAAAAGAGATGTGGAAGGTGACGGTAACAGTTGTCCTTGTGGTAATCGGGGCACTTGGGGCAGTGACCCTCAAACTGGGTGAGTGGCTCCAGGAGATCTCAGGATCCCAGGAATGACTAGTTGTTCTTCTCTACTGTCTTTTCACTCGCTGTGCATTTAACTGCTGCATATCATTAACTCCCCTAATGGATGTTTGCATCTCGTCTCCTTGTGTTCTCCTTTTATTCTTTTCTCTTACCCCTCACCCCAAGCCTGTCAGAGGTTTGTTCCTGTTAAAAAGGAGTTCTTCCTTCCCAATCCCTCCAAGTTCTTGGTCCTGTGTTGTGTGTTCCATTAAGTACTCTAGAGCTGGAGTGTAATGAATGTTATTTCTACAGGAAAAGTATTTGTTAATGACCCTTTTGAAGTGCCTTCTTGTGTGCCATCCTGCAGTTTGGAAACCACATAGAGATGCAATATGTACAATACTGTATGTTCACGATGGACATCCTGATCCTCCTGAGGATCCTAAGACAGCAAAGAGGCTGCTGGGTGTTAGGTCTGCATCCATTTGTACACTCAGGAACTTAAAGCTGGGCACTTCTGCACAAAGTTGATGCAGGTGGGCTGCAGGTCAGACTCCCTCTTCCTGAAGTCAGTGATCAGTTATTTTATCTTAGAGGTGTTAAGGACCAAGCTGTTTTCCACACACCACTCCACAAGTCTACTAGTCTCTGGACCTCATACTGTCTCGTCCAGAGCTCAGAGATGAGCCATACCATGGTGATGTCACCAACATAATTAAACAACATTGTTTGGGTGGGTACTGACAAAATCATATGTGTATAGACTTAGCATACAACCTTATGGAGAGCCTCTATTAAGGCTAAGGGCTGTGGAAAGATGACAGACAGCAAGTCTGTGATACAGCTGGAGTTGGTAATAAAAAGTTCAATATCGAGTAGTTTTACAGTCAGTCAGTTCAGTCAGTATTGTGTTAAAAGGAGAGCTAGTCAGTTGTCACAGATGTAGACTGCATAGCTCCCCTTGTCTGCTTTTACTGGGGCATTCTTGTCATGGCGGTGGGCTGTGCAGCCTACTAGCTCAATAACACAGTCCAGTCTGGATGGCAGTAGCTAAGTCTCTGATCAACACAATGCAGCAGTCATTGCCGTTGGCTCCAGTCCACTTTTGCCTCCTTTGTTTATACTTCCTCTTCTTACGCTCACTTTTGGGCTTGCCCCTGGGGAGAATCATCCACGGAGACCTTGGGTTCTCACCTATGTCCTCTGAAATGATGTGGCAGCAGATATAGCTGGCCATAACAGTCATTTCACACCGTAATCTTAAAATAATAGTCCAGTGTATTCCAGAAGATCCTGTTGACTGAACACAGACTCTTCCCAATATGGAGTATGTACACGCACACACAGTAAGCAAAGCACTGAAAATGAAGTGCAGAGAACTGCAGCAGCTAAGCACCATCTTGCCATTGCACACAAATTTGCACATTTGAAAAAACAGAAATGTCTTTTCTTTCATTTAGTTGCATTACTTTCATTCAGGCAGTTACAGCTGTTGAAATAAACTGTTGCTGTTGTGAATTAACACTATTTAAATAAAGGTAAATTGAACTGAATTAAATTGATAGATTAAATGCAAGCTTGACTATGATTTTGACCTATTGATTTCAAAAATATGGCTAGTATGGACAATATAGCTAGTATCTAGGCTCTTTCATAACATATAAAATTTGTGAAATGCCACTTAAATCTGCAATTTACTGAACAATACTGCCACTGTCTGTCATAAAAATTTTCTGCAGCTCATGAAGTAGAAAATGTATTCTCACACCTGCACTAAATTCTTTCAAGGTTTACTGTGCTTGAAATCTAACACTAAAATTTTAAAAGAACAAACCGTTTTTAGTGTCCAGACATGAACTGTCGCACAGGAAAAACACAGAAAGCAAGCAACATATTGGAGAGAACAGGCAAAATATTTGTCATAAAATAATAAAGACTGCCTTTTCTTAAAATTCACACATGCACACACAGACACACACGCACAGTCAACTAATGTGTGTGACCTATGGTGCTAGCTTACGGCAGTGGGAACATTAGTGGCTCAGATTGAAACAAATGAAGACAGGTCTTCACTTAGTCACAGTCAGATGGAGCCAGGCAATAATGATAGAAAGAGAGAGAAAAAGAGAGAAAGAGCGAGGGGGGGTGTAACCCTGTCTGGATGTTTGTGTATGCAGGTATAGGCATTTAGACCCACACAGAAAACTTGTTTAACGTGTGCGGTTTTATATGTGTATTATTACTTAGTGTAACAGTTAATGTCCCTCTCTCGGTATGTGGTGCATGACTTAGTATGAGTACTGTGTGCATCAGTACAAAACTGTTTATTCATATGTAGCGTGCCTGTATGTGTTTTGTGATTGGAGCCAGTGAATAATATATTCTTGTGAAGATGATGATGAGAACCTTCAGGGCTTTTCTGATGAGAGCTATGTGAATTAAAAACTGACAATACAAGTCTTACCAAAGACAAATGCCTTCTCTGTGACACTCATTATCGTGTGGCTTGGTGACTCTGTGCGTGTGTGTGTGTGCGGCTGTGTATACTGCTAAAAGCTTTGCTGTTATTAAAATAACACAATTAGTTGTGATATATGATGTATCGGTGATTAAGTTTTACAGTGTTTCTCTAAACCATATTTCTGGTCATAAAGTAGATCCATTCAGAGCCTGAAATGCTTCTGTAGGACTATGCAGAAGGAGTCCTGTTGATGTCTTTATCCCTCCAGATTGTTCCAGCATCAGTGAGACAGGTTTGCTACTCTGAGCTTGTCATTTGTGATTGAGCATGGTTACTGCTGAGAAGGGACGTACTCCATGGCAGACCCCAGTGTCTTCTTACATACATATACATATATCTGTCTATACACACACACACACACACACACACACACACACGTGTATATATATATATACAATATATATGTATCTATATATATATATATATATATATATATATATATATATATATATATATCAAATCTCATAGGTCCCGGCATAGAGGAGGTCTATCAGGGACCTATGGACAAAGCTGGACTGAAAGACAGCACAGAGGCACTAATCATGGCAGCACAAGAACAAGCTCTGAGCACAAGATCCATAGAGGCTGGGGTCTATCACACCAGGCAAGACCCCAGGTGCAGGCTGTGTAAAGATGCCCCAGAGACAATCCAGCACATAACAGCAGGGTGCAAGATGCTAGCAGGCAAGGCATACATGGAACGCCATAACCAAGTGGCCGGCATAGTGTACAGGAACATCTGTGCCGAGTATAACCTGGAAGTCCCGAGGTCAAAATGGGAGATGCCCCCAAGGGTGGTGGAGAATGACCGAGCTAAGATCCTGTGGGACTTCCAGATACAGACGGACAAAATGGTGGTGGCTAACCAACCGGACATAGTGGTGGTAGACAAACAGAAGAAGACGGCCGTAGTGATCGATGTAGCGGTTCCGAATGACAGCAATATCAGGAAGAAGGAACACGAGAAGCTGGAGAAATACCAAGGGCTCAGAGAAGAGCTCGAGAGGATGTGGAGGGTGAAGGTAACGGTGGTCCCCGTGGTAATCGGAGCACTAGGTGCGGTGACTCCCAAGCTAGGCGAGTGGCTCCAGCAGATCCCGGGAATAACATCGGAGATCTCTGTCCAGAAGAGCGCAGTCCTGGGAACAGCTAAGATACTGCGCAGGACCCTCAAGCTCCCAGGCCTCTGGTAGAGGACCCGAGCTTGAAGGATAAACCGCCCGCAGGGGCGTGCTGGGTGTTTTATATATATATATATATATATTTATATATGTATATGTATATATATATATATATATATATATATATATATATATATATATATAGGGGTGCAACGATACACAAAATTCACGGTTCGGTTCGATACTTTGGTGTCACGGTTCGATATTTTTTCGATACAAAAAAATGTTCATGCCTTTTTAATTTGTCATTTATTAAAATTATAAATATATATTTTAACTCAAAAGTACAGTTTTTAAATTTAACCCTAACCCTTGTGCGTGTTTTTTATTTTGACAGCGAATGCGCACCTGCGGACCACTTATGTGCAGCCCTGGTTATTTAGCTCGTCATATTGCAGCCACAGAAATTCTTTTGTCCATGAAACCATAAAGCTGCACTTTCTTTTTGCCTTATAGTCTGATTTGTCATAACTTCTCCGTTTTGTGGTAAGCTTTTCTTTGGCTGTCACTTCTTCACCCTGACCTGTCTTATTTGGCTCAGCAGAACTAAAATATATATCCTGCTGCTTTTACACACGCACTCACATAAGCTCAGCGATTCTCTGCGCGATCAACCTCTCACATGTTTAAGCTGCTGGGGAGATTTCACTTGTCATGTTTGCATAGTAAGCTAACGATTGATCAGGGGTACAGTACACACACAGGGGTGTGTACTGAGCCCTCTCCTGTACTCACTCTACACCTACGACTGCACAGCCACTAACAACTCCAACATCATTGTGAAGTTTGCGGACGACACTACAGTGGTGGGTCTTATCACCAATGGTGATGAGACGGCTTACAGGGAGGAGGTCAGCGCCCTGACCCACTGGTGTCAAGACAACCATCTCACCCTCAACGTCGCAAAGACAAAGGAGTTGATAGTGGACTTCCGGAGGTGCAGAGAAGTACACACCCCCATCACCATCAACGGCGCTGCTGTGGAGAGAGTGAGCAGCTTCCGGTTCCTTGGTGTACATCTGGCTGAGGATCTTACGTGGTCAGTACACACAAACAAAACAGTGAAGAAGGCGCAGCAGCGCCTCTTCTTTCTCAGGAGACTGAAAAGATTCGGCATGAGCCCCCGCATCCTCAGGACCTTCTATCACTGTGCCATTGAGAGCATCCTCACTGGATGCATCACCACCTGGTATGGCAACAGCACCGCCTACAACTGCAAAGCTCTCCAGCGAGTAGTGCGGTGCTCTGAACGGATAATTGGAGGTGAGCTTCCCTCCCTCCAAGACATCTACAGGAAGCGGTGCCTGAGGAAAGCGGGGAGGATCATCAAGGACTCCAGTCACCCCAGCCATAAACTGTTCAGACTACTTCCATCAGGAAGGAGGTTCTGCAGCATCCGGTCCCGTACCAGCAGACTGAGAGACAGCTTCTTCCACCAGGCCATCAGACTGCTGAACACGTCATAGACACCTCAGCTTCACTACTGGAACTTTAACATTATGCACTCCATACTGTACAGTAATGCCACTGTTTTGCACATGTCTCAACTCTGTATATTTTTATATATTTTATTTATTGTTTACTCTATTTAATTTGTAAAATATGTGTACACACACACACACACACACACGTAGAAAAATATTTAGTATACACATCCAGAAATGCATATACTATTATATATTGTACATATATTTATTAGTTTCAGATGTAGCCATTCTTGTATTTTGCTTGTTTACATTATTGTATTTTGCACAACTCTGTTGCTTGTGAAGCTCGCACACAAGAATTTCACTCACATGTGCTGTACCAATGTACCTGCACATGTGATGTGACAATAAAAGTGATTTGATTTGATTAAGACAATGTCAGAGGAATTGGTGCACAAATTATCATCACTCACAGATCAGTGCTGTCGCTCTCTATACACAGTTCGCACGATTGCAAAGTGAAAGCAAAAAAACAAGCGCAAATTCAAACGCGATTTCAATATGTCACATATTGACAGTGGCTCACCGATGCCAATGACATAATTACCCAGCTACATTTCTGAAAGAATGCAAAAGCATTGACATATATTTTTCCTTCCTACAATAGCCCGACGGGCAGGGCAGAGATAGATTTTGGTAGCCCGACTGAAAAATCGCTAGCCCCAGGACGTCGGGCTAGCGATATTGCGAGCCCTGTATCTGATTGAGGAATCACTCATCTTTGGAAAAGAGAGTTTATTACAGAGAAATGGCTCTTTCCAAAATAAAAGCTATACTATCCGCTTCTTCTGGGCTATATTCTCAGCAGCATATTAAACATATCAGGTCCCCATAAGGAGAATCATGTGCTAACGGCTGTCTAAATGACTCGGGTAAAGTTTGTAGCATGCATGCTTGTTGTTTTTGTCTGCTTCCACTTGTCTTTGCACTAGGATGATGTAAATGTGCAGTCATATTCGTTGTGTTCCCACTAGTGCTTTCAGGTTAATCTCGTTGAAATGACCTTAACGCCACAACACGGCAAATCTCCATTAACGAGCTACCGCCGATCGCCCCGTGCATGGGGCTAGACGGCCAACACGTTAACGAGCTAACTGCGCTAACACACTAGTTCCCACCCATGTAATTGAGCATTGCGTGGCACATCCAACATACTGTTTTACTTTAGTCCATGACGCGCTTACCTTCAGGGTCATACGTCACATGAAAACCAAAATAATTCCAAACGCCAGATCTGAATGAGGGTGGGGGAGGTTCAATTTGCCATGTTGCAAGGAGAGCTTAACTTCTGTCTCGCTAGCTTGCCCTGCGCTCTTCCTTCTGACTATGCTGTCTGTGTGGAGCGCTCAGTGGATCTGCGCTCGACAGTGCAGCCTAGGCGGAGTAGTCGAACGCAGATTCACTGAGCGCTCCACACAGACAGCATCGTCAGAAGGAAAGTTGATAAAATAAATTACAAATGTTGTATTGTTCGATACATATGTCTATAACGTTTCAATATCGATAATATATTATATATATATATATATATATATAGGTTTAAACCTAACCAGCAAGAGATAATGAAAGATAAAAAGCAATGGAAAATTGATTAAATCAGACAAGAAGTGACAAGAAGAAAACACTGGAAACATCATAGATTCAAGGACTAGGGTGTAAACACAGTATAATAGCAATGGCACTACTTAATTAATGACTGCATCCAACTGCAGAGAAAAATCAAGTACAATATATTAATTGATAAAGTGCAAGTCATGATGACAGAACAACATACAAACAATGCAGTAAACTTAAGAAAAAAATTCTGATTGAGGTTGTCATAATTCATGCATGAAAGGGTTAAATTATCTTAATTGAATTATTGTTTTGTTTTGTTTTTAAGTATTTTTATTCATCTTAAAGCATGAAAAAAGATTTTTGAACTTTATTTTTTAAACATGTACTTTTGAAAGAGTTTTGAAAGGTGATGTCGTCCGCTTAGGTGGACGACATCACCTTTGGAGTGGGTGGCAGGGTGTGGAGTGACACATAAGTGTCCAATGTATTGGTTTATGTGCAAGTATACCATCAAAATTCATGATGCAGTTAATTTAATCAATCAACTCTTCAAAATTCAGTAGGTGGCAACGGGGCTTGGCCGGGCACAACTTGAAGAGGAAATGTGGCCACACTCCTGTCGCTCACCACCCACAGGAAGCACCATATAGAATGTCACCTTTCTAGTAGGGAAGGACCCTGAGCTAGCGTGTGAGGATGAGACTTACTGGCTACATATAGTCAGGTTCACCTCAACAAACCTGGAGTCACCTGGGGCTGTACTCTGTTCCAGTCTGGAGTTGCCCTCTGTGAGAGGAAGCATGTACTTTGGCTTTTTCCCAGTCGACGAGAGCGTTTGATCCTTGCACCTTCTGGTTGGGAAACAGGTCTGACAATTATATGATTGCCAAGTTTACATTATCCAGCCTCTTGGAGTTTTGGCGTCTAGTGCTGGAAACTTCCCCATGTGGCAACTGACAACAAGAGTCTGAGGTCTCACTGTGGACAAAGTCATTGAAGGCCAGTTAAACAACTCCACAGTGAATGGGATTTGCTCAAAATTCCTCAAGGCTCCAAATTCTGTAGGGCTTTTTTGGCATGCCTGTGCATGTGGAGATCTGGGGCAGTGCCTCTGTACTGGCAGACTGGCGTGGTTGCTCCCATCAGTAAGATGGGGAATCAGAGGGGTCTTTTATATTCTCTAGGATATTTACATGAATATTTGCCTAACCAATCTATACAGTATATCTTTTCTGTTTTGGAGAAGCCATTTGACTACATCCCTTAGGTGAACTTGTGGGAGGTGCAGGAAGATGAACAGACAGATTGGGGGCTGCGTGCGCAGTGATGCAGGTGCTGTACGAGTTATGTCGCTACTCTCACCTATGGTAACAAGCTCTGGGTAGTGGTTTGCGGGGGAATCCTTGTAGAGCAACTAGTCTAGTGGGTGAGGATTTCCAGGTATGTCCTATTGGGACAAACTGGAGAGATGAGCTGAAGGAGCATTAGCCCTCGTGAGCAACTTGAATGTTTTCCATCATAAAATAGTGCTTTAAAGTTTTCGTATAAAAATCGCCATGTCACAAAACAATGAAAATCCGGCAAGCATCCCTACCAAACAGGCGCGCTCATGTCTGACAAGCCTCCGCGACACCCCTTACGTGTATTTCATGAAGTGCAGATTGTGGCCGCCATACCACTGAACGAAAAAAACCCGACAAAATAGGCTAGCTCGCTCATGGCTGACGACCAACGGCGGAAAACCCCCCGCCGCTTTAAAAAAAAATAAAAAATTTTCAAATCATATTTAGCCAATAGAATATGTGGTTTAGTTTCTGTGTGAGCGGGGTGGTGGAGTCCTCATGGCCAGCGAGCTCCACCAAACACACAAACAGGAGGGAGAGGAAGATCAGAGAAGCAGCTACAGAGCACAAGCAGCAGAGCAGTAAATATGGGGGTATTTTAAATACGAAGGCAGACTGCAAGAGTCATATCAAACAGACTTTAACCCTCTGGGGTCGACGGACGCGCCGGCACGTCAAAATCACATGACCAATTTAAGACGATACAGCTACAAGATGCAGCGACTCAGTCTCTATTTCAACTTGGGTCGAACGTGCGGACTTCAAACTATACACCAGTTTTTGAATTGCGCTGATAGGCCACGTAAAGCCAGAGTCATGATAAAAAAAATACACGTGATGTTGTTTAGTTTTGTTTTTGTTGAACAAAACAGTGGTGTTTACAGCAGGAAGAACGGGAAAGACGACGTTTTCTATGGACCACGCTAGCAAACACACTCCACTTGCGAGTAAAAACAATTGGTGTTAGACTGTACCATGTCAGCCAATCAAAAAAAATCATATGGCAACATGTGGCACTTGGTTGTTTAGGGAGAGGGGGCAGTTTTAGGAGTGACACCCGCAACGGAAAGCGGGCGAGCAAAAGAAAGAGAGCGCGAGTTTTCATATGTGAGACGTTTAGCGTGTTTGGAGGTTAGAGTTAGTGTGTAGTGTAGTTATTGTTTTGTATTGTGTGTCAGTTATACTGCTGAATGTCACATTTGCTCCAAAAAAGCCATCAAAAGCAGATTCCAGTGTAAACGCTGTTCCCACATGGAAAACAGGACTGATACACCTCCTGTTGTCAGACCTGCAGGGTTTAGGCCTGTGCTGTTCTCCTCTGTCTTATACTGAACACAAACTATTTTTTTGGACTGGCACAAATAATTTGTGTGCCTTCTTATTTGATGCAGAACACCTGATTGTTCTGTAAATAGATTTAAATGGTTATATAAAAAACGCCTGAGGCCTTGGCTGCATTTTTAGGTAAATAGTACCATATAACTTTGTTTGCAAAACTTGTGCATGAACCTGAAGTTCCCAAATTGATATAAAAATTGTTAGTTTTCAAAAAGTGTGTCCTCCTGAATGGGATTATAAGCTAACAAGCAGCGCTGTGTGTTTGGCAGATGGCAGGTCATGACGGACAGTTCAACTCTCATCCCACTCATGCAACTTTTTGTTATAAATGTTGTCATAAGTGTGCTACATTGGTTTTGCATCAAAATTACTTTAAAGAAACTGACAAAACCATGAGCAATTATCTGGAATAACTAATTTTAACATCTTATTTCATAAGGCTATATTTTTAGCAACAACACTTAATGTGTTTTTTAAAACAAAATGGTAGGTTTATAAATGAGACTGAGTCTTATTTGATTTCCTTGTTTTAGGTCTCAAACATAGTCCAGCATTGACGAACCATCAGTTTGGAAGGGGTACTGATATTTGTTCACAACGACGAGACCAAACTCTTCTTAACATGTCTGGTGAGTATGCAAATCTACTCAATCTTCAGTTTTGGTTTTCAGAGACTTATATGTACTGTTGTTAATTTTGCATAGGATACAGATCCAGTTGAGAGGGCAACCCGAGGTGTTACGGTGGGCATCCTCACTGTTCTGGAGGACTGCGTGGGACCCAACTCGCAGTCCACAGGGGTCAACACTGCCATTGTTTTGGAAGAGGACATTATTCTTGATGGTCTGCCAGACCTTCCCGCTGCCTTTGCCTACCTGTTTGGCCTACTTTATGGGCTCAACATGGAGTTTCCCAAAGAACTCAAGTACACATTTGTTTGCTGTATGGAAACCAGATAGAAGAGTTCACATCCTGCCATCTGATGTTTTGATCTGTTTGTTAGTGACAATCAATCAAGATAGATTTGATATTCTGACTGACAATACCACACCTTTAAAATTGGATGAGTAACATTTATTACAAAAATTTGACTTTTTTTGTTTTTGGAAAAGGACTTTATTTGTGGCTGAATGTTGTCAGTATGTTAAAAATGGCTCATCTCAAAACATTGTCTGTGGTGCAGTTGTGTTTGAACACAATAAAGTAAATATATATATATTACAATTTTTGCGTCATTTGTTCAGCTAGGTAATATATTGATTGCCTGATCTCTGCTTGATCCCTGCCTTTATGGGATGTAAATAAACCGAGTTAACATTTTTGTCATGGTCCTGGGTCTTACTGAGCCATTAGCTCAGTGTGTGGTTCAGTTACCTCCTTCACCCACTCTGTCTGTGCAAGGAGCTATACCTATACAAACCATGAACCCCTACTCTGTTGTCACTGCCTGGGCAGAGCCAATGCCCTACACTGGGGTTACTGTCAATATACTGTGTTTATTACTATGGTTATGATCTTGTGTTCTAGTGTATTCTATCTATGTATTTGCATTTTGAATTTTTAATTCTTAGGGTTTTCGTTCTGTGTTTTCTGAAGGTCAGTCACTCCGGAAAATTGCTAATTCTTTGAATGCATCCCCAAGTGCAGTTGCAAAAACCATCAAACGCTACAATGAAACTGGAAAGGAAGACCAAGAGTCCCCTCTGCTGCTGAGGATAAATTCAACTGAGTCACCAGCCTCAGAAATCACAAGTTAACAGCAGCTCAGATTAGAGCCCAGATAGATGCCACACAGAAATCCAATAGCAGACACATCTGTGTGAATCAGGCCTTTATGGTCAAACAGCTGCTAAGACACCACGACTAAGGCAAAGCAATAAGCAGGACATGCTAACAACTGACCTTTTTCACCCAAAATGTTTGAGTGGAAATCTGTGCTTTGGTCTGATGAGTTTAAATTTGAGATCTTTGTTTCCACCCATCATGTCTTTGTGTGACACATAAAAGGTGAACGGATGGTCTCTGTGAAGCACTGTCAAGCACAGAATCCTGCAGTGACATGCCATCCCATCCGGTTTTACGGTTAGTTTGACCATCATTTATTTTTCAACAGGACAATGACTCCAAACACACCTTCAGGCTGTGTAAGGGCCATTTGACCAAGAAGGAGAGTGATGGAGTGCACCAGATGGCCTGGCCTCCACAGTCACCTGACCTAAACCCAGTGGAGATAGTTTGGGATGAAATGGAGCGCAGAGTGAAGGCAAAAGGGCCAACAACTCCTTCAAGACTGTTGGAGAAACCATTTCAGGTGACGGCCTCATGAAGCTCATCGAGAGAATGCCAACAGTGAGCAAAGCAGTAATCAAAGCAGAGGATGGCTATTTTGAAGAATCTAAAATATAAAGAATGTTTTGAGTTATTTCACACTTTTTTTGTTTACTACATAATTCCATGTGTGTTCATTCATAGTTTTGATGCCTTCCATGAGAATCTATAATCAAAATGTAGTCATGAAAATAACCCTGAATAAAAGTAAACATTTGACTTAACAAAAAGCAATAAAATAAAATTTCTAATCTTCTAATTTCCTCTAATCTGATCTGTACTCTGAGTTTTACCATAAGTAGTCATTTCAACCATGTGCAGTGCTACAGTCTTCTCCAAGGCCATGTTGCTACATATAACAGACAATTCACACGGGACTACAAAAAGTTCAAGTGTGCAAAAAACCAAACAAAAAAACATCACCAGACAGAACAGAACGATACAGATTTTCTATTGCACTGTTGTGTCTGCACTAACTTGATGTATGAAGGTTTGTGTGTGTTTGTGCGTGTGTAATAATAATAATAATCTATTGACGTCATGTTAAATCACTCCCTTCTGTTATAAATAACCAAGTGGTGAGTCTTGTGTGTGTGTGTGTGTGTGTGTGTGTGTGTGTGT
>NW_024582929.1:163076-173489 GCF_018398535.1 Haplochromis burtoni
TGTGTGTGTGTGTGTGTGTGTGTGTGTGTGTGTGTGTGTGTGTGTGTTTACTGAATAAAAGTAAACATTTGACTTAACAAAAAGCATGAAATGAAATAAGAGCATGTTAGTTGATCGTAATCTCTGGAGATCATCAAGTAGAAATGAGTGTCAGACACATTGTTGTCACCTCTCTTTATGGCATCACGCAGGGGACAACATAAGCATCTACATGTACTTATGTGTAGGTGTGAGTAGTCACACACAAAGCCACTCTTTATAGATCAATGTCAAATCATGTAGAAGGCTTTATATGTCAGGCAATTATCACATAAGTCGAACACCTGTGTAGACATATGTACAAGTGACTGCAAGTCAATTATCTCTGTCTGACCACTTAATTTTCACTCTTGGTCTGGTCTAGCACTTGACATTTCACAATGTAGGAAGAAATGAAAAAAAGGTACTCCAGAAATGAATGAAACATTGTGATTTTGTGATATTGAGTTTTGTATATTGCCCACTTAAATGTTTGGTTCAGAATATAAGATACAGACTGGAGTATTTGGACAGTTACGTATGTGTTGCTTCTTTTGTTTCAGCACATTTAATTCTGGATAACCTGGTTATAAAATTGTTAAATCAACATATATCAGCAAAATAAAGTCAAATGTTAATTTATTCACAACATTCATAATTATTGAATAACACATTGAATAACACATAATGAACACATAGTCATTAATTTACTATTTAGTATTTAAAAACCCTGAAAATGCAGGAATATAAGGAGCAATTTTCCGTACAACTTTTGTGGAAAGCAACACAGTTTTCAAAAATTTCCTACTTATGTCACCGCAATAGATTTTAAGTGCAAACTCGTGCAAACTCCCATTTTTATACACATTTCAAAGAACTGTAAAGCACTCTGTGAATGTATCATTAAATATGGTTTGTAGTCTAAGGTATACAGCAAAATGAGAAGAGCATATCAAGTCCATCCATCCATTCGCTTCCTCTTATCCTTTTCAGGGTCGCGGGGGGTGCTGGAGCCTATCCCCAGCTGTCATAGGGCGAGAGGCGAGGTACACCCTGGACAGGTTGCCAGTCTGTCGCAGGGCTAACACACAGGGACAGACAACCATTCGCACTCACATTCACTCGCACATTTACACCTAGTGGCAATTTGGTGGGAGGAAGCCGGAGTACCCGGAGGGAACCCACGCAAACACGGGGAGAACATGCAAACTCCACACAGAAAGACCCCGGCCTGATGGTGGAATTGAACTCAGGACATATCAAGTCCATTAACACCAATGACCTCAGCAACCAAACAGGCCTGAACACTTGCAGGTGGTTGACCACAGGATGGAATAGGTCTAATTTCTGTTCAGACATTATGTCTGAAGTTAGTCACAGCAGAAAGGAAAACTCACTTTTAAAAACAAACAAATTCACACACAGAAAAAAAGTTCCCAAATGAATGATGAAAAGGGTCAAAGACATATGGTTGGCCCAGTCATGATGATCAGGAATATGTGCCTCTTGCACAATGGTACTACTGTTCTTTTCATCTAAAATGGAGTTTAAAATCCTTCTCCAGATATAAAACACCATGAATGAGCAGGCCCATAGTTTATTAAAGACCATGTATCTCAATGGAGCACTTCACTGTCAGAGTACAAGCCTACTGGACCATCATGTTGTGAGTTTGTCCCAAATCAAACTTTACAGATTGTCATCTAATGTTTATGGTCTCCTGGGAGCAGTGTAAAAAATATGTTAAACAACTGGGTTTATAAGTTATCCGTGTTTTTGTCGGTGGTGGTCCTTGAACTTACCTCCTGCTGCTGACAGAAGTCAGAACTTCTTTAAAGTGAAAAGTGAGTGTTAAAAAACAATAACAGCTGTTCACTGCTGCCACCTCAGTGCTTCCCATGTTTTTGTTTTTGTTAGTTGTTTTTTTTTTTGCTTCATTCTCCTTGTGTTAAACTCCCTATCCAGTGTTGTACAAAAATTGGAGATGCAACCATCTGTAAGACTAATGTACTGAAATCTTAGTTATATGAGCAGAGACGGTGGATGGGTTGTTGTCAAGCCAACACCCATCCATTTTCTTCCACTAATCCAATCATTTATCCATTTTAGAATGACCAATTTATCTAGCATGTGCATGTGGCACTGAAATATAACCTATATATATTTCAGTTAGAACTATGTTTTGATTCTTCTTGCTTAGTTTTTCCAAAAATGTTTCTAAAGTTTTTCCTAAACATAATATTTACTAAATGAAAGTATAAAGAATTAAAAAATTAAAATTAAAACATTTTGTCCTGTTTGGAATTTGAACTATGTTTTTAGGTGACTACCTTTTAAAACTTGAAACTTGAAAATGCTGATTTAATGTGTGTCCATTAATCTTTAGAATACGTTTGATGAATATTACACCAACTGATGTAACTCATGTAAACATTACATAGCAAATATGGATTGCAGCTGCACACTGACAACATTACCACCAACTCTAAGCTGAAGCAGGCGGCACAAAAAAATCCCCAGTGCAGCTTTATGGAATGCCTGAAAGGAATATCTAAAATGTGAAATCTGAATCCACTACAGTATCTACAGCTTCTGTGGTTAGACGACCATGAAAATATCAAAATGACTCCCTGAAGAATGAAAAAAAAATCTTTGGATCTTTTATAAATCCAGTTCTCAAAAGAATTCTATAGTAGGCTTCATATAAATCTACCAAGGGCAAAGGGGGAGAGAAAGGAATAGTGTTCAAATAGCAACACAATAAGGTCTGTGTGTGTGGGGGGGGGTGATTTGTTTTACATCGGCACACACACACACACACACACAGCTGGCAGGTCAGCAGTGGGATTGAGCTGGGCAACTGGGTTATTGATTTCTCCTTGTTGTTGTTTGGAAGGCTAGCTTGTCATAGTGGCTTTCCATATGCTGCCCAGATAGTCTGCAGACACGGCAAGACTCATTTAATCTGGAAGAAAGAGGGGCAGATTTAGAGAAAACACTTCCAACAGTTAACCCTACAGCTGGCCCCAAGCAATCAACTTAGAGTGGAGCTTGTATTGGAATTTGATGAAACATCAGGAGAATGCACCCCATTAATGTAATGGTCAATGTATTTTCCCCTTGTGCTTTCAGTAATCATATTGTTTCATCAATACGCTATAGTATCAGTAGTAAGAACTGCTGACAGCTGAATAGCATCATTTTAGTGCGGCAAATTGTATATTTCACCACTTCAGTGCCTACACATCATTTCACCACAAAGCTTAGTACAGCATCCACATCACTGCTAGCCACAGCACCAATCCATCTGTCGATCTCCCGCTCCCTTCTCCCTTCACTCGTAAACAAGACCCCAAGGTTAAATCCTCCACTTGTGTCAGGAACTCATCCCTGACCCAGAGTGGGCGCTCCATCCTTTGCTGGCTGAGAACCATGGCCTCAGATTTGGAGGTGCTGATTCTCAATCCCACTGCTTCACACTCGGCTGCAAACCATCCCAGTGCGAGCTAGAGGCTGTCACCCAGTAAAGCCAACAGAACCACATCATCTGCAAAAAGTAGAGATGAGATTCTGAGACCACAAAAGTGAAAGCCTTCTACTACTTGGCTATGCCTAGAAATTCTTTCCAAAAAAATTATGTACAGAATCGGTGACAAAGGGTGGAGTCCATCACCCACCAGAATGAGTCCGATTTATTTCCGGCTATGCAGACCACGCTCTTGCAATGGTTATATAAGGATCGAATGGCCTGTAGCAATGAGCCAGACACCCAATACTCCCGAAGCACCTCCCAGAGGACACTCCGAGGGACACGGTTGAATGCCTTCTCCAAATCCGCAAAACATGTGTAGACTGGTTGGGCAAACTCCCATGCACCTTCAAGTATCCTGGAGAGGATAAAGAGCTGGTCCAATGTTCCACAACCAGGAAAAATGATGGGACTGATGGGAACCACCACCTCGGTCTGCCAATCCAGAGGTACTGTACCTGATCTCCACGCAACATTGTAGAGTTGTGTCAACGGAGACAGACGTACAACATGCAGAGCCTTCAGGAACTCAGGGCGAAACCTCGTCCACCCCAGAGGCTCTGTCACAGAGGAGATGTTTAACTGTCTCAGTGACCTCACCCCTTAGATGGGTGAGTCGTCACACTCGTCCCCAGACTCTGCTTCCTCTATGGAAGATGCGCCAGTGGGATTAGGAGGTCCTAGAAGTATTCCTTCCACTGCCCAACAATGTTCTCATTCGAAGTCAGCAGGACTCCACCCGCACAGTACACAGTGCATGTAGAGCACCGCTTTACCCTCCTGTGTCGCCTGACAGTTTGCTAGAATCTCTTCGAGGCAGTCTGAAAGTCTTTCTCCATGGCCTCTCCGAACTCCTCCCACACTCGAGGTTTTGCTTCAGCCACTTTTTGATCCACGTTCTGCTCGGCCTGTCGGTACCTATTAACAGCCTCTGACGTCCCCGAGGCTAACCATCCTAGCAATGGAGACGCTGAACATGGTCCATTCGGACACAATCTCCTCAGTCTCCCTCAAAATGCTGCTGAAGCTCTGCTGGAGGTGTGCATTGAAGATCTCACGGACCAGGGCCTCTGCCAGGCATCCCCAGCGCACCCTCACTATACGTTTAGGTGTGCCACGTCTGTCCAGCATCCTCCCCTGCCACTTGATCCAACTCACTAATCACCTTGTAGTGATCAGTTGATAGCTCAGCCCCCCTAGACACCTGAGTGTCTAGAGCATATGGTTGATGATATGATCTCAAAATCAATCATCATCCTGCAGCCTAATGTGCTGCCAAGGTGCCAAGTGCACTTATGGACACATATGTTCGAACATGGTGTTTGCTACAGACAAACTGTGGTTTACACATAAGTCCAATCACAAAACACCACTTGGGTTCAGATCTGGGAGGCCATTCCTCCCAATCACACCCCTCCTGGTACCACTATCATTGCCAACATGAATTTTGAAGTCTCCCAGTAGGACAACAGAGTCCCCAGGTGGAGCATCCCCAAGCACCCTACCCAGGGACTCCAAGAAGACTGGGTACTCTGAACTGAATGTGGTTGTGACTAGAGCAGGGCGATATGGCCAAAAATATTTATCACGATATATATTTGAAAATTTGCGATAACGATATAACTGACGATATAATTGATGCGAGACAAAATACAACTCCACAACATTACTAGCGCAAAAAGACAACCTTCCATTTATTTTCACTTAAACAAGAAGCTGGTTTTTATGTACATTAAAGCTTTATAAAAATGTAACAGTGCAAATGCAAATTCCTTGCTGAAAGTTTAACCAAAAGGCATTTCCAGTAGAAATGGGCTGACATATCCTGAGCATAACCATGTATAATATCCACTGAAGTTAAAAAGAGGTGCTTTGCAACATTAAACTGCAGTGTGCAGTACGTATTTTCGGACCATAAGGTGCACGGGATTATAAGGCACATTAAGCGAAACAAAGCAGTCAGATAAATCAAACTTTATTAAACTCATTCTTCTTGCTTCCTCCACTTCTGTACCATTGATTCAGTTAATGTTGAATTCTCTGGCCAGCTGCTCTATTCCCATGTTGTTGCAGTATATTAATGACTAACCTCGTATTGTGGATGGATTATCTCAGTTGTTCTCCTGACTGAAGTTTGGTCCGTTTACAGCATCCTGCCATGCGATTGCATTTGTCTCTAACCATCAGAACCTTCACGTTAACTTTTATACGAGTGGAAAAAGTTAGTGTTCATCCTCCAGCTTCACTGTGTTTATTATGCTAACATAGCTGTGTCGCTAGCGATCACGTAGCACATCATTTATATCAGCTAGCCCAACTTCAGTAACCCTACAAACGTCACTGCTGTTTAGTTTCCTGTCTTCATTTATGTTGGAAGTGATAGCAGAGCTGTACGTTTGATTTTTTTTTCAGAAATCTCTCAGTCAGAACATGCTATATCATGCTTAGGTAACTAGCGAAACTAGCGAGCTAACTTCCGCTAGCTTCCTGCTAACTTCTAACTCCGTTAAATGTAATAACTTTTGTTTTCATGGATGCCTGGAAGTTAAACTTTATAGTTACACCTGGTAAAGCAGCAATGCTGATCGTTTTATTAAAGATGAAAGAATTTAGACAGTTTTTAACTCTCAGTGATGCTGCAGTGTTGTTTGACCTGAAGATACGGAGTTTAGGACCCAGATTACTCCCAGATTTAAGAGCATCTTAGTCCGACAAATACGACAATAACGACGGCCGCTTGCATGTTCTGCAAAAAAATGTGCTTTGTTGTGTATCTGACGGACAAACACCAAACCAGTTCCACATCACTGAAGTTGCACCATTTTTACAAACCAATTCTGGTTCATCTGTTTCACTCAACAATCGGCCATGTGCGTATGAAAACAAAGGCACTGCGCATGCGCGTTTTACTCATATTCTATCGCGATATTTCATTTTCCTATCGTTGCCTAACATTATACCGGTATTACCGTGAACGGTATAATATGGCCCAGCCCTACTCTGAACGGTCATTTAGCACATAAGCACAGATGACCGTCAGGACCCAGACAATTGCCCTTGGGCACCCTCCCCAGGCCTGGCTCCAGGACAGGGTCCCAGTAACTCTATCCTGGGCAGGGTGAACGGTTCCGTCGATCTTCTGCTCATAGGGGGTTTTGAATCACTCTTTGTCTGGTTCCTCACCCAGGACCAGGTTTTCCATATGAGACGCTACCAGAGGACAAAAATAATAAAAGTAATATTCCAATAACAATTTAAACCCAAGGTTAGACTGTGCAATACTCTGAGAAATTTCAAAAAATCCATTTATTTCAAGTCGGACTCTACTATTCAGTTCCATTCAATTCAGTTTAATACAGCTTTATGTATATAGCGCCAAATCACAACTGCAGTTGCCTCACGCCACTCTATATTGTAACACCCTATAATAATACTGAGAAACCACAACAATCGCACAAAACCCTATAAGCAAGAACTTGGTGAGAGTGGGAATGAAAAACTCCTTTTTAAGAGGAATGAACTTCCAACAGAACCAGGCTCAGGAAGGGACAGTTATCTGTTGTGACCAGTTGGGGATGAGGGGAGGGAGACAAGACAAAAGACATGCTGTGGAAGACACCCAGAGATTAATAAAAACTGACAACTAAATGCAGAGTAGAGTATAAATTGGATAAAAAGTGGTGGGAGAAGGAGACATGCTCAGTGTTCATTGGGAAGCCCCCAGCAGCCTAGACCTATTGCAGCATGTCTAAGAGAGAATTCATGGTAACATAATCTAGCCCTAACTATATGCTTCATCAAAAAGAACAATTTTAAGCCTAATTTTAAAAGCAGAGAGGGTGTCTGTTTCCCGAATCCAACCTGGGAGCTGGTGCTACAGGAGAGGGGCCTGGAACCTGAAGGCTCCGCCTCCCATTCTACTTTGAAATATCCGAGGAACCACAACTGAGCCAACAGTCTGAGAGCGAAATGCTCTATTGGGGTGATACGATACTATAAGTTCTTTAAGGTAAGATGGGGCCTGATTATGCAAGACAAGTGAAGAGAAGCTTTCTAGTCCCTGTCAGTACTCTCACTGCAGCATTTTGGATGAACTGAAGGTTTTTTAGGAAGTTTTAAAGACATCCTGATAATAATCAATTACAGTCGTCCAGCCTAGAAGTAATAAATCCATGAACTAGTTTTTCAGCGTCACTCTGAGATAGGATATTTCTAATTTTTGAAATATTGCACAAATGGAAGAAAGCAGTCTTACATATTTGTTTAATATGTGCATTGAAGGACATATTCTTCTCAAAACGTCCAAGATTCCGTCCAGTGTTCCTGCAGGTAAACATCTGCTTAGATATCATATTTCTAAGATTTTTAGGGCCAAGTACAATGACCTGAGTTTTGTCTGAAATTAGAGGTCATCCAGGTCTTTATGTCTTTGAGACATCCCTGTAGTTCACATCAATCAGTAATGAATCCTAAGATTTGCTGGCTTTAAAGAGGACTTTCTTATAGAGCAAGAAACTCATTTTCCAGGTTTAATGAAGGTCTTCTAAATCAGTGAGAAGCTATTCCCTCGCAAGCTTACGGGTTATAGTATCCAGTGTCATACATAGTGAGGATGTACCACTATTAACGAGATAATCAACCTGTGTGGGAGTAGAGTTCAGGTAGTGGCTCCTCACTGTGTTGGCACATGGCATTGAGGGCGATAACATTGGAGGAATAATATCCTTTCAGAAAGACATTTACTCTAAGTGAAATGTATTACCCACTGCTGTGTAATCAGTTATTGTAAATTTAAAAATTAATGTGATCAAACAAAAGATGGTTTTCAGGGAATACTGTTAACTGTTCGGTTTGTATTCCATATGTCAGAGCAAAACCAAGAGTGTGATTAAAGTGGTGGTTGGGCTAGTTTACATTTTTCACAGAAACCAATTGTGTCTAATAATAGTTTAAATGCATTCTTCTGGATTTCATTTTCAGCATCTCCATGGATGCTAAAATTACCCGCAACAATTATTTTATCTAACCTGATCACTAAATCAGAACAAAGTATGAGAAATCATATAGATGCTATTGTTTTGAGTTTTCAAAGTCCGAATTAGTCTTTCAAATGAATTAAAGGTCTGTCTGTGTCTATGGTTGAATAATAAAAAATGCCATTCCCCCCTCCAAGGATTCTGACAGTTAGGGAGCGACACATTTAAACCAACAAAGACATCCTGCCAAAACCAGGTTTCTGTAAGGCAGAGTAAATCAATATGTTGATCAATTATTAAAACAATTACTAATAAGGACATAGAGGAGAGAGAGCTAATGTTCAGTAATTCACTTTTAACTGTTTTATTCTCTGACAAGTGAGGATGATATATATTATTTATTGTTTAATTCTTCTATTTTCATTGCACAGTCACACTTTGTACAACAGTACAATGAAATTCTATTACTGTAGAGCAAATGACAATAAGTAAAAAACATATATACCGAATAAAATACATAAAGTATGTGCAGAAAATAAAATATCCAACATGTGCACAGGTAAAATAATCTTGTTTTTTTTCTTTATGAATTTTCAAGCTTAAATTGTTTTTTAATGATTTTTGTTGGTCAAGGGAGCAAACACAACCTCTATGGGGATGGGTTTTTAGAAGAATGATAAAAGAAGAGAAGCTGCAGGGGGCACGTAAGACTAGAGCTCGGCCCCAACTATCAATAGTCATGTTTTCAGGGGTTTAATAAAGTTGGCCATATTTTAAAAAATGAGAGCTGTTAAATCAAAGGTGGGATGGATGCCACTTCTCCCAATAAGGAGAGGGCCGGGGGAGATGGGTCGTGGTTGGGGGAGGCGGTGCGCACTGAAGCGTGGGCGGCGAGAGGCGTGGGTGGGGCGGAGGCTGAGGAGACTGTAGTGGGATGGGAGTGGGGGCTCTGGAGGGGAAGGGGAGCTGGGAGGGGAAGACGGGGGGGGAGGGTGGGAGGAAGAGGGACAGGTGGGCAGGGTACGCTGAGGGCAGGGTCGCGGATGAGGTGAAGAAAGGGGGAGCGATGGATGCGAGGCTCTGGGCCTAAAACAGGTCTCAGAAGTTCCGACAGTGGGGGGATGGCTCGTGAAGTGAAGATTTTGGACACCATTTAGACAGCCAGCAATTTAAGGACAACATGTGGCTAATCATGTCACTCCTGGTCTGATTGGGAAGGAGAGCTGAGAAAAGTACAGGCCTCAATGACCAGCAGTAACCAGCATTAGATGTACATCTACATTTGATCTAGAGGTACATCTGATGCCGGTAATGCACTTGGCTGTACAGGACTGCTCAACTTTAGCATTATGATAGCTTTGAGAAATGCTGAAGAACCACTTGTTTGGTATGACCACATGGGTGCACTTGGTTGAGGGCCTGACATGACAGATCCAGGCTGACGAGCAGGTGTTACCGGTGTATGTGGCTGCAGCCTAATGGTCAGAATAAGACAGAGTTGTGGCTATGACTATTACACAATGACCTATGACTAGAGCAGCTTCACTGGATTACAAAAGGAAAGCAATATGTGGAACGTTATCTGACTCAAAAAGCTCAAATATGCATCCAAAGCAATGAGTAAGTTCAACTAACCACAAGGCAGGAGCAAGGATTTGAGTATTGTTGTGGAACTATTTGTTTGAGAAAACAAAAAAACTAAACCATATTTGGAGGGCATTTTAATGTTTTCCTGTTTACAGTTAACTTCCTACAAATAATTAAATAAATAAAAAAAATAAAAAATAAAAAAATTATAGACTAAAGTCTGTGAAATCTTCCAGCATAAATCCATACCAGTTTAATTGATAGTAGTCACCTAAGAAAACAAAAGAAATTTTCAGCTTTTGG
>NW_024582929.1:173514-198806 GCF_018398535.1 Haplochromis burtoni
TATGTTTTTTATTTTGTATGCAATGAATATAAATGTATCTCTTCCAAGCTCTATTAGGGATGGGAATTGATTAGAATTTAGTGATTCCAATAAATTATCAATATATCTTATTGATGTTATTCTCTTACTGTTTTTTTTTTTATTGGGTTCTCACTGGTTGCGCTTTGAGAGTCACCACAATCTGTAAGCAGCATCTTAAAGACATTCAAACAAATTAATTGCATGCAGTGTGGTGAAATGTTTTTGCATCTTGGAGGTATTTCCTAACTTTGGTAAATGAACTGATTTTTATATAGCGCTTTTCTACTCTCACAAAGCACTCAAACCACTTTATACAACATGCCACACTATCCCACTCACATTCTATGTTTTGTGCTTTCTAGCCAACATTCACAGACATTCATAGTCCGATGTATGCATGAAAGAGCAACTTGGGGTAGTATATTGCCCAAGGATATTTGGCATGCAGACTGGGGGAGCTTTCTGATCAGTAGATGACCTGCTCTACCTCCTGACCAACAGCCACCCCTTTGTTGTCATTAGCGCAGGGCTTATTACTCAAAAAAAATAATGTGCCACACATATGACACAGATCACATTTTTTTTTAAAATGTCACTTTACTTGGAGGAGAGAATAAGTTATACTACTCTGTGCACTACCTTGGCATATCTCCATAAAATAACTTGAAATACATTGTCCCATAATTACCATTCAGCTATATAAACTTATAAGCACAGTCCCACACGCCAACACAAATTCCTATTCTCATGGAATTATATAACAATCCCATTATGATAGGAATATGCCATATGAAACCATACAATCTTTCGCTTAGTATGTAGGTATGAGCACAAAGCCAACAGCACAAAGCAAAGATGAAAACTAGCACAGGCTTAAAAGCGTTGGCTACAGTGATTCTATTTTAGAAACATGAAGAGGTAGAAGCAGAGGCTGTAGCCTGACTGCTCATCACTGCTTTTGTTACCTGTTGAAGTTAAGGGTCTGGCTGCTACCTGGGTCTGCATTCCCATGGGATGTTATAACCTGTATATACAGTGGGGCAAAAAAGTATTTAGTCAGCCACCGATTGTGCAAGTTCCCCCACTTAAAAAGATGACAGAAGTCAGTAATTTGCACCAGAGGTACACTTCAACTGTGAGAGACAGAATGTGAAAAAAAAATCCATGAATCCACATGGTAGGATTTGTAAAGAATTTATTCGTAAATCAGGGTGGAAAATAAGTATTTGGTCACCTCAAACATGGAAAATCTCTGGCTCTCACAGACCTGTAACGTCTTCTGTAAGAAGCTTTTCTGTCCCCCACTCGTTACCTGTATGAATGGCACCTGTTTGAACTCATCATCTGTATAAAAGACACCTGTCCACAGCCTCAAACAGTCAGACTCCAAACTCCGCCATGGCCAAGACCAAAGAGCTTTCGAAGGACACCAGGAAAAGTATTGTAGACCTGCACCAGACTGGGAAGAGTGAATCTACAATAGGCAAGCAGCTTGGTGTGAAAAAATCAACTGTGGGAGCAATCATCAGAAAATGGAAGACATACAAGACCACTGATAATCTCCCTCGATCTGGGGCTCCACGCAAGATCTCATCCCGTGGGGTCAAAATGATCATGAGAACGGTGAGCAAAGATCCCAGAACCACACGGGGGGACCTGGTGAATGACCTGCAGAGAGCTGGGACCAAAGTAACAAAGGTCACCATCAGTAACACACTACAACGGCAGGGAATCAAATCCCGCAGTGCCAGACGTGTTCCGCTGCTGAAGCCAGTGCATGTCCAGGCCCGTCTGAAGTTTGCCAGAGAGCACATGGATGATACAGCAGAGGATTGGGAGAATGTCATGTGGTCAGATGAAACCAAAGTAGAACTTTTTGGTATAAACTCAACTCGTCGTGTTTGGAGGAAGAAGAATACTGAGTTGCATCCCAAGAACACCATACCTACTGTGAAGCATGGGGGTGGAAACATCATGCTATGGGGCTGTTTTTCTGCCAAGGGGACAGGACGACTGATCCGTGTTAAGGACAGAATGAATGGGGCCATGTATCGTGAGATTTTGAGCCAAAACCTCCTTCCATCAGTGAGAACTTTGAAGATGAAACGAGGCTGGGTCTTCCAACATGACAATGATCCAAAACACACCGCCCGGGCAACAAAGGAGTGGCTCCGTAAGAAGCATTTGAAAGTCCTGGAGTGGCCTAGCCAGTCTCCAGACCTCAACCCCATAGAAAATCTGTGGCGGGAGTTGAAAGTCCGTGTTGCTCGGCGACAGCCCCAAAACATCACTGCTCTCGAGAAGATCTGCATGGAGGAATGGGCCAAAATACCAGCTACTGTGTGTGCAAACCTGGTAAAGACCTATAGTAAACGTTTGACCTCTGTTATTGCCAACAAAGGTTATGTTACAAAGTATTGAGTTGTATTTTTGTTATTGACCAAATACTTATTTTCCACCCTGATTTACGAATAAATTCTTTACAAATCCTACCATGTGGATTCATGGATTTTTTTTTCACATTCTGTCTCTCACAGTTGAAGTGTACCTCTGGTGCAAATTACTGACCTCTGTCATCATTTTAAGTGGGGGAACTTGCACAATCGGTGGCTGACTAAATACTTTTTTGCCCCACTGTATGGACTTTAGACGATCCACAAAGAAGGACCCAGACCCATTGTGAGCAGTATAAACTACACCTACAACATTTCCAATTTCGTGGTTGAGGTAAAAGATTTTTTGGAGAAATGCTGGGTTATAGGCCCTTGCAAGTGCTTAAGAGGAACAGGATCTGATAAGCAAGTGTTTGAGATTGTGCGAAATATTGAGGCCGGTAAAATTAAAGAGTACTCACTGTAGGATCATAAAAGTAACATAGAGAAAATTCTGTGGTGCCACAATTAGATAGGACAAGTTTAAAATCTAGGTAAAACAAATTAAGAGTAAGCTGAGAATTTGAACCACAAGAATGAAAAAAAGAAATTAAAAAACTACCATCCCTGCAACATTCAAAGAAGAACCAGCATCTCCCAGCAATATGAGAGAGCTCAAGAACTTTGTTAAGAAGAAACTGACAAAACTGGAAAAATTCTTTGATAAAATATGGAAAATATGGGGAAAAGGAGGGTTGAGTTCCCTATTATATATATATATCCAGCAGCACAACACCCAACTAATGACACAAAAGTCTTACATAAAAAAGCAAAAGAGGAATATGATAAGGCACGTACAGCATGGGAAAAAGGAGGAAGAAAGGCATGGGGTTCAAGAAAGGCTGATATGGATAACAAGAGAGATCTTCTGGTCACAATAACAACAGTGTGTTAAACGATGGTTAAAGGGAAGACACAGAATCATTTAACACAAAGCCAGAGTGTTGTAGAAACTGAGACTGGACCAGATGCTTTAGAGCAGCGGTCCCCAACCTTTTTTGCGCCACGGACCGGTTTATGCCCGACAATATTTTCATGGACCGGCCTTTAAGGTGTCGCGGATAAATACAACAAAATAAAACTAGTACCGGTACCGAAAAAAAGATTTATTTATAACACACGTGAAAAGACCCAGGAAAACCGAGTTAACGATAAAACCGATGACAAAATAACACTGAAAACCAGACAGTTCAGACCTGAGCCTCAACTCTCACGGCCCGGTATCAAACGACTCACGGACCGGTATCGGTCCGAGGCCCGGGGGTTGGGGACCGTTGCTTTAGAGGGCACACATTTGGTTTTGCGTCTGCATCCCTGCCACTTAAGGAACTCAACTCAACCAAAGAGAAGCAACTCCAGGAGATTATAGTCATTCCACAAAGGGAAGTTGACCAATTGAAACAACAGCTGGAAGAAGCAGCAGCCCGTGGCTTTTAAATTATGAGTTCTGTAATGAATACTGACTACTTTTATTTGTGATTTTTTTTACTTGAGTTTTCTCATTTTATTTTTCCTTTCTTAAATTTTGTCTTCCTTTAATTTTATATCACTTGATTATTTTAAATACACCGCACTTTTGTCAACACTGTTGTTTTTTTTTTTAATGTGTTATGTAAATAAATGTGACTTTCAGCATATATAGAGATATCACACAGTCTTATAGTCTTCACAGGATACACACTTCCATACACTCTGGATCAATTGAAGATGGATAGGCTGGGGAAAACTGAGAGATACACAAAACATGAGAGTTACAATAATCAAGGCAGGACAATTTTAAAAAATTCTCATTTCAGTATTACTGGTCACAGTATTTAAATTGAAATAATAATATTTGTAATGATATAGAAAAATAAAACTGCCCCTTTAAGGCAGCAGTTCAGCAGGGTCTTTCTTTCCGTCTTTCTTTTTCAAGAGCTATTGTGATTGATGACAGACTACCCGATTTGATGTGTGAATTTATATCCACAAGGTGCCAGCAGTATAGTGCACCTTGTATAGTGCACCTAGTGCACACAGCATTATAGACATTAATAGCATAGGTAAAATGTGCAGAGGACTCCACCTTCCGTAAGAATAAAGTGAGGGAAGTTAAGACAGAGGCCTTGCTCTGAGAAGACCAAGCGGGAAACCTTGAGTCATCATCACTAAACTCCATTACTACCAAGGTTGCATCAACGTGTTACAGTGGGCCCGGGAACAGGGCCAGTTGCAGTACAAGGGGAACCCTGTGGCTATCTTCCCTGATTACACTGCGAGCATTGCCAAAGCTCGCTCCGCTTATAACGACGTGAGGAGTGTCTGCATTTCAATGTGTGGTTTTGTTCAGATGGGGTTTCATGGTCACCGGGTTCCCCATGGTGAAATTTTTTTTGTCTTCTTCTTCTCAGAGTCCAGGGGTGCATACACATTCATACTGTTGATCTTTAATTAGATAATTCTATGGCTTTGCACTTTGGACTGAGTAATTTCTTTGACCATCATGTGGACATCGATGACAGGTGCAGAAAATTTAAATGAATATAAATGCAATATTTTTTTTATTTACAAATATCAACATCATGTAAAAACAAACACAAATTATGTGTTAGCCTACTGATTTATTCAATACATGTGGGTTGTTTTTTGTTTTCTTTTTGTTATTATATATTTTACTTTTTTTCTTTAACTGATTTATTTATTTATTTCAGTTAATCAACTATTAGTTCGTAAGCAGGATAAAACTGTAATTTATTCAAATTTGTTGAAATATTAAGAACGATGAAATCCCTGTTAAAATGTAAAATAATGATGAATAAAAAGGTATTTCCGTTATATATTGTTAATTTTTACCAGCATTCTGTGTTACTGTGAAGAGCTCATGAGTAAGAGGAAGTGAATGTGGTTGTGACTAGAGCAGGGCGATATGGCCAAAAATATTTATCACGATATATATTTGAAAATTTGCGATAACGATATAACTGGCGATATAATTGATGCGAGACAAAATACAACTCCACAACATTACTAGCGCAAAAAGACAACCTTCCATTTATTTTCACTTAAACAAGAAGCTGGTTTTTGTGTACATTAAAGCTTTATAAAAATGTAACAGTGCAAATGCAAATTCCTTGCTGAAAGTTTAACCAAAAGGCATTTCCAGTACAAATGGGCTGACATATCCTGAGCATAACCATGTATAATATCCACTGAAGTTAGAGGTGCTTTGCAACATTAAACTGCAGTGTGCAGTACATATTTTTCGGACCATAAGGTGCACGGGATTATAAGGCACATTCAGCGAAACAAAGCAGTCAGATAAATCAAACTTTATTAAACTCATTCTTCTTGCTTCCTCCACTTCTGTACCATTGATTCATTAATGTTGAATTCTCTGGCAGCTGTTCTGTTCCCATATGGTTGCAGTATATTAATGACTAACCTCGTATTGTGGATGGATTATCTCAGTTGACTGAAGATTGGTGCGTTTACAGCATCCTGCCATGCGATTGCATTTGTCTCCAACTATCAGGAACCTTCACGTTAACTTTTATAAGTGGAAAAGTGTTAGTGTTCGTCCTCCAGCTTCACTGTTTATGTTATGCTAACGTAGCTGTGTCACTAGCGATCACGTAGCACATCATTATATACCAGCTAGCCCAACTTCAGTAACCCTACAAACGTCACTGCTGTTTAGTTTCCTGTCTTCATTTATGTTGGAAGTGATAGCAGAGCTGTATGTTTGATTTTTTTCAGAAATCTCTCAGTCAGAACATGCAATATCATGCTTAGGTAACTAGCGAGCTAACTTCCGCTAGCTTCCTGCTAACTTCTAACTCTGTTAAATGTAATAAATTTTGTTTTCATGGATGCCTGGAAGTTAAACTTCATAGTTACACCTGGTAAAGCAGCAATGCTGATCGTTTTATTAAAGATGAAAGAATTTAGACAGGTTTTAACTCTCAGTGATGCTGCAGTGTTGTTTGACCTGAAGCATACGGAGTTTAGGACCCAGATTACTCCCAGATTTAAGAGCATCTTAGTCCGACAAATACGACAATAACGACGGCCGCTTGCATGTTCTGCCAAAAAATGTGCTTTGTCGTGTATCTGACGGACAAACACCAAACCAGTTGCACATCACTGAAGTTGCACCATTTTTACAAACCAATTCTGGTTCATCTGTTTCACTCAACAATCGGCCATGTGCGTATGAAAACAAAGGCACTGCGCATGCGCGTTTTACTCACATTCTATCGCGATATTTCATTTTCCTATCGTTGCCTAACATTATACCGGTATTACTATGAACGGTATAATATGGCCCAGCCCTAGTTGTGAGTGGTTGCTGGACTGAGAGAAATTGTGTCAGAAAGTACGAGTTTTGCAAGAGTTTATCTATGAACTCGACTATCCGCTGGGCAGTCTTTGTGGATACACACAGTTTTTCAAACAGCTTGTCAAAACCTGGGGATATTTCTGCTCCAAATCCACCGTGTAACTGCTCACTTTTGTTTTAGCACTAAGAGCCCAGGTCATCTGGGAGATATTGGCTGACCACTCTGCATTCCTTCACGCATAACTCTTATGATCTAGTCCCATTTCAGAAGGTGGCATACTGTTCCGGGTCATTCTAACTTCATTCGACTGACTCAGCCGCAGATGGAACTGGAGATGCATACAAAGATGGGTCAGCCTACCCTGACACCACACTCTGAACCCACTGCTCCACCCTTCACCTGCAGCTGAGCCATAAACCACACCCCATCACAAACCCGTTCAGTGAGCTTAAAGCAGGTGACCAAAGATGACATATAAAAGACATCATTCTGACGTGTGCAGTGGGAAGAGAAATTTTATAAATGCTGCTCATAGATCCACAACTGACCACAGGTCGAAGAATATGGTGGAGCCAATTTTGGTAAATGTGATGGGGAAACACAAAAATACTGCCTAAAATTAATTTGAGATCTGATTTGGCATATAGAGTGTGGTTCAATGGCACAAAATGTCAGTGTTTATGACATTTTTTAATAGATTTTCTTAATTGGGTTATCATCCTGTCTGTGTGTGCACAGTCCCAGAGTAGTAGAAGACGCTTGCATGTATTCTAACTAGAAAAGGAGATTTCCCCCTTTTTGTTAGTCATTTCAGTATAACATGATGGTATCATAGCCTAGCAAACTGCAATTACCACGATGGATAAGTGCCACATCCCCCAGAACCTAAAAACCATAACACAATATAATAAGATGTATTACTGACCTTTCCTTTGGTCAGAAACCATTGCCTTATAGCTTACTGTATCTTAACTGTATCCAAATATCACTGTCAGAGTTATATATCTTCAGACCTTACAGCTCATTCTGATGGTCTCTAAGTAGCATATGCCTGGTTCTTTCTCCTATAGTGTCTTTTCTTTGCTCTCTTTCCCCTCAGCCTCAACTAGCTGTGGCACATGGCTGCTTGTCCAAGAGCCCAATTCTGCCTGAGCTTTCATTCTGTTAAAAAGGGGTTTTTCGTTCCCAGTGTTGCCAAGCGTTTGCTCATAGGAGGTTGTGGGATTGTTAAAGGTTTCTTTTTAATATTTTAAGGTAATTACCTTACAATATAAGGTACCCTAAACTGTTGTCAACTGTTGGTGTAAAATTGTGCAAGATAAATAAAACCGAATGGAGTAGGCAGCATAATAAGCCTGCTGGTTTTTTTTTTTGTTTTTTTTAAATATATTTTTTAATAGTTTCTTTACAAATAATAAATAACAATTTTAAACAAGGACATAATTATCTATTGTCAGTTGTAAAATGGCCCTGTAGCAGACTTCCAGTACACTACTAGAGAACATAAAGCCCTGCATTTGTGATCTTTTTTTATTGGAAGATGCTGACAGCATGATTATCTCTTTGTCCTTGCTTATAAACAACACAGGCACCAGAGAATTACTACTTTAATTTCAAAGAATGTCAAGAAAGTTTATTTTTATCAACTAAAATTGTATTAATATTAAACTTATTCTCCAGCTCTGCATTTTTGTTGTTTTCCCTCGTGTCCAAATGAGGAACAAATGTGTTCATAATTTGTTTCACCCTGCTAGGACCTTTAACAACCTTGTTGTAATATTTATAGTTTTTAAAGGAAACTGTGATACTGTTATCAGTATTTTCACTATTTTAATATTGGACTGTTTTTTTAACTTTCCTAGTGTCAGGATCCTGGGCCTCCTGACCCAGCTACACGTTCAGTCAGGGGTCCCCACACCCTCTGGCCCTACATCTGCTCCTGCCGGAGGCTCGAGTAAGCACATCAAGCACTCTGTCAAGCACACCTCGTCCGCTGGGGGTTCTGGAGAGCCCGGCCAGCCCTTCCTTGTGTCCGCTGGGGGTTCTGGAGAGCCCGGCCAGCCCTTCCTTGTGTCCGTTGGGGGTTCTGGAGAGCCCGGCCAGCCCCTCATCGTGTCCGCTGGGGGTTCTGGAGAGCCCGGCTAGCCGTTCCTTGTCTCCGCTGGAGGGTCGGAGGGGCCCGTTCAGCCGTCACCTGCAGTGTCACCATCCGCAGCTGCCACGCCGTCGCCTGGTCCAGCTTCTGCTTCGGCGTCACCTGGTCCAGCCTCTGCTTCTGCCTCGCCTGGTCCTGCGGTTGTTACACGTCCAACACCTCAGCATCGCCAGCCACTTTCTGGGCCTCTAGCCGGACGTCAGTCGGCCCCCTGAACTGTTTCCACGTCGCCGCCGTTGCCATCCGCACGGTCGGCCCCCTGAACTGTTTCCACGTCACCGCCGTTGCCGTCCGCACGGACGCCCACCTGAACTGAACTGTGTTTGGGCTGTTTTCATGGGCTCTGGTGTTTACTGTGCACTGCTTTTGTTTTCTGTTTTGTCCTCGTGTGATTTATTCTATGGTTTCTAGTTTTGATCCCTTGCCCTTCATGTTTCTCTGTGCCCCCTCTGTTCTGTGTAAGTCTGTGTTTCTTGGTCAGTGTCTTTGCATGTTTTGAGTTTCTTGTGGTTTCTGTCACTCTGTATTGTGAATTATGTTCTCATGGTTGGTCTTTTGTTACTCCCTCGAGTCTAGTTTCTTGTGTTCCATGCTTAGTATTTCCCAATGTATTTTGGTTCTTAGAGTCCTCTGCTTTATGGTTTGTCTCTGTGTTTCTTAGTTGCTCTGTCTCCCCTAGTCAAGTCTGCGTCTGTGCTACTTCCTGTTTTACTTTGAAGGTCTGTGTCTCATGTGAGTATATCCTACTTTGCTTCCTTGTTTCAGCAGTTCTGATTTCTCCCAGCTGTGCCCTCCTTCTGTGTCTCCTTCCCCTCATTACTTCCCAGAGTATTTAAACCCTGTGTTTCTCTGGGTCAGTGTCGCGTCGTCCCTCATGCTGTGTGGATTGCCTGGTGTGTTAGTTTATTATTTCCCAGTTTAGTTTGCGTTGTATACACGTTTTCCCATGCCAGCAATTAAAGCTGTGGTTCTGAGTTCATCCCTTGTGTCTGAGTCCTGCATTTTGGGTCCAACTCCTGCCTGCCACACAGAGCTTCATGACACCTAGTAAACATAGCTATATCCAGCATTTTGTTAACAATCGCAGATTTTTCAATAGCCCATATATTGAATACCAAAATGAATGAACATTTGTTCATTTAAAGATAAAGATCAAAAATTCCTTTGCTATTGATGTACTTAGGCATTTTACAGTGAAATTAGAACAGAGCTTACATTTCAGCAGACTAGCATACATACATTCTTACATGCTTTCACTCATCATTCATTCATCATTCATTCAAGAGAATAAAATTATAATATAATGAATAGTGAGTATAAAAAATAAAATAGCAAATATAAAAGTAAAAATACACATAAATACAGTTTTGCTAAAAAGGATAAAAGGAGTTTGCACTTGTCAAAGAAGGATATTGTACTTGTTATGCTAGTGTTTTGTACTATGATGTAATGTTACATTTGGCAGCACTGTGTGAATGTTTTATTGAATATTACACAGGAATACTGTAGGTAGGGGTGGTGAGAGAAGCTCACTAAGCCCATTCACTGGGCTTAGTGCTAAGTGTCCTGATGGCCCAGGTATAAAAGCTTTTTCTCAGCTGGGCTGTCCTACTTTTTAAACACCTGTAACTCCTACAAGAGGCCATTAGGTTAAACTGGTGCTGTTGTGCTTTTTTTAATTGCTGCATTGGTTAGTGTGTACCTGAAAGGTTCTCAGCTATGTGAGTCCCCAGGAACTTGAAGGAGGACACTGAACACAGTCCCTGTTGATGTGAAGAGGAACATGCTTTCCTGTGCTCCTGCTTAAGTCAATCACCATCTCCTTAGTTTTAATGCTGTTGAGCAAAAGTTAGTGTTCAGCACACCAAAGTGCCAGCTTTTAACCACTTCCCTGTACGCAGTCTTGTCCCCTCTGCTCATGAGGTCAGTGACTGGAGTGTCATTAAAAGATTTACTGATGGTGTTGGGCGGGTGTACAATCATAAGTGTACAGGAGAGGGCTCGGCACAAAGCCTTGGAGGGAGTCCATGCTAAGAGACAGGGTACAGGAGCAAGCAGCGCCAGTCTTAACACCCTGGGGGCAGTTGGACAGAAAATCCCAGATCCAGGCACAATTGGAGGGGGGTGAACCGATGATAATCAGCTTTTCAACCAGGATTCCAGGAATGATCATATTGAACATCCGACTTTAACCTATGAAAAGCCTTCTGATATAGTTTCCTGGTTGCTTGAGGTGGCAGGTGGCAGCTGTGTGTAGGGCTGTGGCAATGGCGTCTTCTGTCAATCTGTTTGCCCTGTATCCAAACTGATGAGAGTCCAAGTTCTGTCAAGGGGGCAAGCCTTTATGTGCTGCGGGATAATCCTCTCAAAGCATTTCATGACTGCAGATTTTAAGGCGATAGGCTTGTAGTCGTTGAGACTTTGGAGCAGATCACTTTGGCAAAGGAATGATGGTTGCTGTCTTTAGGCACGGGGGCATAGTGGCCTGTGACAGTGATGGTCATCCTGGTCAGGACTCCCCCACTCGGGTCAGCACAGGCACAAAGTACTTTTCCAAGTACTACATCCAGGTTAGCAGCTTTTCTGATGTTCACAGGTTTCAGCCACTGTCTCACCTGGTGTTCCTGGAGGACGAGAAAGCAGTGGTTGGTGTCAGGTCCCTCGAAGCAAGAGAAGAAGTTATTTAATTCTTCTGCTAACATGGTGTCGGAGGGGTCGTGACAGGTGTGGAGCCTGTCAATTGGTAATATTCTGTAGTCTCTTCCAAACAAGACTCAATTTGCCTTTTTGCAGCTTTGATGCCTCTCCACAGCTATGCCCTTGCAACACTGTATTGAGCTTTGTCCCCTGACTTGCAGGCTGGGTTCCATTTCTTTAGAAGAGTCCAGACATCTGAGGTTATCCAAGTCTGTTGGTTTGGATAAATCCAAATACGTTTGTCCATTGTCACGTTGTCAGTGCAGCTCTTCATGTAGCACATTTACTCAGTAGCAACACTTAGATCAGTGTGTATAAATGTAAAACCCAGCTAGTGACTCTTCCACTTACACAAATCACGTTGAAGTGCTTCAAAAGGCTCATCATGAGGCACATTACAGTTTTTTCTGATTACTTAAGCACATTTTTTGTAACTATTGGCTATTTTTGCAAAACTCTACACACAAATAAGAAAACCTGTCACCCAATTATCAAAACATTGTAGTTCTCTTGCAAAAGCGAACACAGCTAGATTAACTCTTCACACCTTCGTAAAAATGGTGTTTCGTATCAAACAGTACACACAAGCCATCATCTACTAAGCACACAATGCGCCAACTGCACACTGATGGTATGAATACAAAACACATCTGGCTTTTGCTTTCTCTGTGTACAGATGTCAATTTGAGGTCACACTTTTGTCATAGTGTCATGTAAACATACAAGGATCCAAACTGTCAAGTATTGGTGTTTATTCACACTCATCAAAACCAAGACAAAGTCAGAACACAAAATAGGAATTCCACAAATAAAAGGAAAAAAAAAAGACAATCAGCCTACATCATGTCGTCTTTCTGGGTCCGGCCACAAAATTTCGTCCACATCGCATGCGATATCCTCCAGTCCAAGGCACCGGGGAAAATATCTCCTTGAATGCCGTATCCAGGCCTGACATGATGCCTGGTCAATATCTCCACATGCCTCCTCCATTGCCTGTAAAAGGGCTACCTGTTGATGAGGATGACGGTCGTACACTTTCCAGCGCCAGGCAGAGAAGAACTCCTCGATGGGATTTAAGAATGGAGAGTATGGAGGGAGGTTGAGTGCCATGAAGGATGGGTGGTCTGTAAACCAGTTGCGGACCAAAGCAGCCCTATGGAAACTAACATTGTCCCATATGATGACATATCGGGTCTGCTCTGGTCTCTGAACAGTGAGCATGTCATGCAAGGTGTCCAGGAATGCATTAATGGTCATTTTTAAATGCTAAAACACATGTCACAAACGTTACCACCAGGTCCCCCAATGTCCAAACACAACACCCTTCTCTAAAGCTACATAAACACAACCACACCTTCCCACTGCAAAACTCAAACTCCCACACCAAGAGAGCAGCTCGAAGCTGTCAAAACTGTAAACACTATACACAGCATTACACACTACAGCAAAACAATTGAAAACACAATGCTCAATTTGTGAGAAGGTTCTTTGTTTCATAACTGCCAATGCATATTTTAGAAACTATACAGTAACGGATCGTCGTAGATCTCTGCAGAGGATTAGGCATTTAGATTTGTGAGTTTCATATGAGTAGTATAAATCTATAGAAAATCCTGCATGTACGTACACTACTGTAACACAACTCAATGCAAAAACAGAATCTATTGCACACAACAGTAATCTTGAAAACATGAACAGGGTGTGAAGTTTTTTTATTTACGTTATTCACACCACACACACACCACAATCACTGTGCGGCATCATGTCGCTGAGCTGTTGCTCGCATCTCGTCCGTAATGATGGTGCGAGGTTGTCTTGCTCTCCCTCCTGGACCTTCTCCTCTCCCATGTTGGCCTTCTCCTCTTCCTCGTTGGTCGCTCCTCTTCCTCCTCTCATTTGAACTCCTCTTCCTCATTGGCCTGCTCCTCTTCTTCCAGGGCCAGCTCTTCTCCCTCCTCTGCATCAAATTCCTCTTCCCCTGACTCTGCCTTCATCCATTGTGTTTGTTTGGAATCTTCAGCATACTGTGCACTCTGAACTTGCTTTTACATGTGGGTACAGCATTAGCAACAAGTGTCTTCAATTTTGAGTCATTGTGTGTAGTGAATGACGCCAGGTGTGTTCCCTGTGTTCAAAGATTGGTGACTGTGGCAAGCATTTTGCATCACATGGGCTTTCATTTGAGAATATGAGCAGAGTTGTTTTGCAACATGTGTTTTAGCAAGGAAAATGTGTTTAGATTTATGAGTACAGAGGGTTGTGTTTTGTGAATTGTGTCTTCATGTGACATGTGTTTATGGTACTGGAATATGGTGGCTACATTTAGTAAATGTGTTTAGACTACTGGTCATTTGGGTTACAGGATTGGCTTTTGTGTTTTAACATTTGAGAAAAACTGTAAGGTGTGCAGTGTTGTATGGGCCTATGGTTGCATGATGGTGAACAACACCATTTTGGCTTATAGCTGTACACATGGTTATGTTACCACCATGTTGTCCTGGGACATTGATGATGGCACGGTGTCCTATAATGTTCCTGCCATGTCTCCTGGTTTTACTGAGGTTAAAACCGGCCTCATCTACAAAAAGTAGCTCATGTCCCATTGCATCTGCTTCTAGTTCCATCACTATCTGGACAAGACAAAACAAATGCAACACATCAGGCCCATGCACAGCACTACAGTATGCACTTCCAAATTCAGAACCAATGACACTAGCTTACCTGCACATAGTCATATCGCAGTTGCTTTACACGTTCTGTGTTTCTCTCGAAAGGAACTCTGTAAATTTCCTTCATTCGTATTCTGTGGCGCGCAAGTACACGACTTAGTGCAGAAATGCTTGCACTGTGTATATTTTGAAAGATGGTGTCATCATCAATTATGCGCTGCTGTATTTCGCGCAGTCTTATTGCATTATTGGCAATCACCATGTTCACTATATGGGTCTCTTGCTCTGGAGTGAACATTCTGCCTCTGCCCCCAACATCTGGACGTCTAGCAATTCTGTAAAGTAACAATTTCAGTATTTTTGCATGTATGGTACTGATGTGTTTCTCATTAGAGTATGGCAGTGCTACAAAGTACTTACCGATTCTCATTTCGAAATGTCCTAATGATGCTTGCTACAGTGTAGCAGCTCAGTTTAGGCTGAACCCATTGGCCAGCTTCCCTCAGGGTTATCCCATGGTTAATGACATGGTCCACTATTGTAGCTCTGATGTCATCAGTTATTCTGTTTCTTACTCTTCTTACCCTTCCTCTTTCCCCTCCTCATCCTCTTCTTGCTCCTCCTTGTCCTCTTCCTCTAACTTACTCTAACCCTCTTGCGTCTTCACCTCCACGTCCTCTCCCTCGGCCTCCTCTGATTCTCACTCTTCTCACTCTTACTGCTACTTCCATTGTACTCCACATAGAAGGCTTACCTGTGGCCTGTTTATAGTGCTTAGGCTGATTGCAAAGTGGACTAATTATCTAAAACAGTTTTCACATGTGAAAGTGTGCCAGATAGTTGGCAAAATAGTGTTAATGATAGCCATACATGTGTATAATTTTGCTAGGAGTGTGTTGGAAATTTGGTAATTGAGTGTTTTTTCTTACAGTATATTGCTGTAGTTTTTCTTTGTCCTGGAAAGCAGTGCTACTATCAAACACCAGGCTGTTTTTGGTTCTGGGAAAAAGAGCATTCAACTTTTGACATTTACTGTGAGAGCGCAACTTTAATTATGGTAAAAGACAGTATATCAGTAATTTTTTAAGCAGGTTACTCCAGTTCAGGAGGTAGAGTAAGTCGGAAGGCTGGTGCTTTGAACCCTGGCTGCTCCACTCTGCCTGCCAATATCCTTGGGCAATATATTAACCCCAAAGTGCTCTCTGTTGCATCTGGTGGAGTATGAATATCTGTGAATGTTATGCACAAAGTACTTGCAAATAAGAAACTGGATCAATGAGGCAAGTTGTATGAAGCACTTTGAGGGCTCAGGTAGAGTAGAATGGCTATATAATGGCTCTCTTGCACCCTGACTCTTGGTGGCGCTGTCACTTGGTGTTCGCTCTCTCTGCGGTAGAGTATCACTTCCTGTTCCTGCTCAAACACAGTGGTGTTTCTGAGTAGCTTATCTGCTTAGCAATTTAATTAAAACTTTTAAATACATTCTTTTTCATAGTATAATCTTCACGTGCTTCATCCGAAGCACACTTTCTGTGTACTCACTACCTAATTTATAGCCAAAGTATTCACTCACTGTCTCTGTACTGTTTCGCTAGCTTAGCTTAGCTCGTAGCCGACTCGTTAGCACCATGGCTACTTCACCTGTCCCTCCTGCACTTTCTTGCTCATTGTGTCAGATGTTTAGTTACTCCTCGGCCTCCTTTAGCAGTAATGATATCTGTAACAAATGTAGCATATTTGCAGCTCTGGAGGCCAGGATTACTGAATTGGAGACTCGGCTTCGCACCCTTCATTCACCCATAGCTAGCCAGGCCCCTGTAGCTGGTGCAGCCGAAGATAGCGTAGGCCCCGCTAGCTGTTCCCCGGCAGACCCCAAGCAGCTGGGGAAAGAGGGCGGCTGGGTGACGGTGAGGAGGAAGCATAGTCCTAAACAGAAGCCCCAGGTACACCACCAACCCGTTCATGTGTCTAACGCAGCTAAAAGCTACTCCCAGAAGCTGGAAGAACGGCTCTCAGCCAACGACCCTGCGTCAGTGTGGAGGGGCCTGCAGGAAATCACCAGCTACAGACGCCCCCCACCCACTATTGAAGCAAACAAAGACCTGGCCAACGAGTTAAACACTTTCTATTGCAGGTTTGAGACGGACAGACTCCCACGCCCCACCCTCCCCTCCCCAGGGACATTGCTTCAGACATGGCACGATACCACTTTTTTATGTCCGATACCGATACCGATATCATAAATTTGGATATCTGCCGATACCGATATGAATCCGATATAGTGTTTTTTAATCAACAAAACTGTTTTTTAAATATCTTGCTGCATTTTGTATAAGTTCATACTCAAGTTTAAAACAACAACTACACTAAAGCTATTCTGTTATACCTGTATGCAAAAAAAAAAAATTTCATAGTTCAGCAATACTGATCAATCTAATAAACTTAAACCTACACCATCCTCCCTATTCTGGTATTTTAAAGAGTACTTAGCGTAAATATTAAGCAACCTAACTAATAGGGTTCCAACTCCCAGCAACAACAAAAATAAATAAATAAAAAATAGGGAACCACCCCTCACGCTCCACCTCATGATGCTTAATCGACGTAATCAACCTTAATTTGATGCAGTGTGAAAAAAAAATGCACAGAAATCAATTATTTTTCAAGAAATATTAAATAGATTCAACATCTTTCTTCAACAAAATTGCAGACTGCACAGATGGTACCTTCCCAAAGGAAAAAGTACTATAGCTTACTAGGGTATATTAGACTTAATAGTCACTATATACAGTAATTGACTTCTATTCATTTTACATCAAATTAAAACTTTGGGTGTCAGATAATTATTTATTAAAAGCTAGACATTTTAAATGAGAATAAGAAAGAAAAGTATGTCTTTGTGCCCCCTTTTCCCTGTTAATGCCCTATCGGCCCCCCTGGCTAAACTTTGCTAGATCCGCCCCTGCACAGTTACCAGCGTCAGCTACGTAGAAAAAGATCCTCGAGTAGAAAGTAATAATAAATAAATTCTAACAACAGCTGATCAAGCTTAAACGTGCTGCTGTTGTTCAGCCGCTGGTTTCCTCTTTCTGGTGCAAAGTGGGCCAAAAGCAAACAAGAGACACGGACTCGCGACAGAAAAGCCGATCAGCTGATCATTAAGCAGTTTCATGATTGAAGTAGCAGCAGAAGAGGCAGTCGCTTGTTAAGCTTAACGCAGGAATGCTTTACAAACATTCAGAGATGGACTTACACACTTGCTTTACTTCTCTCGGGGATAACTTTGTCGGAGATGAAATGCCGGGTTGCTAGCGAAGCTCCAAATGCTATCCAGACCACCACAGGTCCCGCATGCCACAGCCGCTCTATCACGTGATGCATACTGCTCCGACGTGCTAACGTTCTGAGGTGAGTTACGGCGTGTTGCAAGTTTTGTGAGGTGCTTTCGTGATATTTAATGGATCGGATTACATTTTTTATTTTTCTCCGATATCCGATCCAGTAATTTAGGTCAGTATCGGACCGATACCGATACGTAATATCGGATCGGTCCATCTCTACTTCAGACATTGACCCCCAACACACCTTCCACCTCTCCCCCCTTCACCCTGCCCCTCCCCAATCAAGACTCAACGACCACCACCACCCTCTCCAATCCAGACTCAACGACCTCCACCACACCTCTCACCCCCCTTTCCTCCTCCCTGAAACTCAGAATACACACTCAGGATGTGAGCCGACTATTCCAGAAACAGAAGCCCAGGAAAGCCCCCGGACCAGACGGCGTCTCACCCTCCTGCCTCAAAACCTGTGCTGAACAGCTGGCTCCCATCTTTACTCGCATCTTCAACAGATCCCTGGAGCTGTGTGAAGTTCCCTCCTGCTTCAAACGCTCCACCATCATCCCTGTTCCCAAGAAACCCACCATCACAGGACTGAATGACTACAGACCTGTCGCCTTGACGTCTGTGGTCATGAAATCCTTCGAACGACTGGTGTTAGCCCATCTGAAAGACATTACAGGCCACCAGCTGGACCCTCTGCAGTTTGCCTACCGGGCAAACAGGTCGGTGGATGATGCAGTGAACATGGGGCTGCATTACATCCTGCAACACCTTGACCGCCCGGGAACTTATGCCAGGGTCCTGTTTGTGGACTTTAGTTCGGCTTTTAACACCATTGTGCCTGAACTTCTTTCCTCCAAACTCTCCCAGCTCAGCGTGTCACCAGCTACCTGTCAGTGGATCACCAGCTTCCTGACAGACAGAAAGCAACAAGTGAGGCTGGGGGAGATCACCTCTGAAACCCGGTCCCTCAGTATTGGTGCCCCTCAAGGATGTGTCCTCTCACCACTACTGTTCTCCCTCTACACTAACGACTGCACCTCCAAGAACTCGGCTGTCAAACTCCTAAAGTTTGCAGATGACACCACTGTCATTGGCCTCATTCAAGATGGTGATGAGTCTGCATACCGGCAGGAAGTTGAGCGGCTGGTACTCTGGTGCAGTCAGCACAATCTGGAGCTGAACACTCTTAAGACTGTAGAGATGACAGTGGACTTCAGGAGACATCCCTCAACTCTGCTCCCCCTCACCATATCAGACAGCCCTGTGTCAACTGTGAAGACCTTCAAGTTCCTGGGTACAACCATCTCCCAGGACCTGAAGTGGGAGACCAACATCAACTCCATCCTCAAAAAGACCCAGCAGAGGATGTACTTCCTGAGACAACTGGGGAAGTACAGTCTTCCACAGGAGCTGCTGATCCAGTTCTACACTGCAGTCATTGAGTCTGTCCTGTGCTCCTCCATCACAGTCTGGTATGGAGCAGCCACTAAACAGGACAGGAGCAGACTGCAGCGGACTGTACGGGCAGCAGAAAGGATCATCGGCACCCCCTGCCCTCCATCCAGGATCTGTACCTCTCAAGAACCAGGAAACGGGCAGGGAAAATCATCACAGACCCCTCACACCCTGGACACAGACTTTTTGATCTGCTGCCCTCTGGCAGACGGTACAGAAGCCTGCAGACCAGGACCACCCGACACAGGAACAGTTTCTTTCCCCTCGCCATCTCCCTTCTTAACAGTTGACCTGTCACACTGCCAGACTGCAGCTGCACCTTATGTACATTTTGTAGTATTATGGTAAATGGTAAATGGCCTGCATTTGTATAGCGCTTTTTAGTCCATGGGACCCCAAAGCGCTTTACACTACATTCAGTCATCCACCCATTCACACACACATTCACACACTGGCGATAGCAAGCTACATTGTAGCCACAGCTGCCCTGGGGCGCACTGACAGAGGCGAGGCTGCCGGACACTGGCGCCACCGGGCCCTCTGACCACCACCAGTTAGTATTAGTTAGTATTCATTCCACCTCATTCATTTCTGTATTTTATGTATATAAGTTTAGATTCGTTATTTATAGTTGGTTTACACAGCTTTGTGTATGCATGTGTAATGTGTATATATAGAGACGTGTGTGTGTGGTGTGTGATTTACATTGCTGTGCTTGAGAGCCACCATCTACCGGAACCAAATTCCCTGTATGTGTCTGCACATATACTTGGCCAATAAACACGATTCTGATTCTGATTCTGATTCTGATGTCTAACCGTTTTTCCCCACTCAGCGATACACCTGCCAGGGGTCATAGTCTTGTCACTGGCTATTCTGTTCTGAGACATGCGAAGCTAGAGACACCAGCAACCATAGTCAATTGTCTTCCAGGGGCCAGAGCAGGCGACACTGAGGGAAATTTAAAACTGCTGGCTAAGGGTAAACGTAAATTCAGTAAAATTATAACTTGCCAAAACAATGTGGGACTCTGTAGTTTTCTCGGCTCTCCTCCCCAATCAGACCAGGAGTGACATGTTAGCCCATGTTCGTCCTTAAATTGCTGGCTGTCTAGTGGTGTCCCAGAAACGATGTGGGCTTCATAGATAATTGGCAAACCTTCTGGAGGAAACCTGGTCTTGTTAGGAGAGACGGCATCCATCCCACTTTGGATGGAGCAGCTCTCATTTCTAGAAATATGGACAAATTTATTAAACCCCCCAAAATATGACTATCCAGAGTTGGGACCAGGAAGCAGAGTTGCAGTCTTACACGCCTCTCTGCAGCTTCTCTCCTCCTGCTACCCCCCCAAAAACCCATCTCCATAGAGACTGTGTCAGCTTCCAAACAGACAAAAAACAAACTAAAAACCAGCAACAAACAACTTAAACATAAACAATTACAAAGAAAGAACAATACAGTATCCACATCTGAACCAAAGAGTAAAACAGTGAAATGTGGATTATTAAATATTAGGTCTCTCTCCTCCAAGTCTCTGTTAGTACATGACTTAATAATTGATCAACAAATCGATTTACTCTGCCTTACAGAAACCTGGTTGCAGCAGGATGATTATGTTAGTTTAAATGAATCAACACCCCCGAGTCATTCTAACTACCAGAAACCTCGAAGCACAGGCCGAGGGGGCGGTGTGGCAGCAATTTTTCACACCAGCCTATTAATTAATGAAAGACCAAGACAGACTTTTAATTCATTTGAAAGCCTGATGCTTAGCCTTGTCCACCCCAGCTGTAAAACTCAGAAACCAGTCTTACTTGTTATCATCTATCGTCCACCTGGGCCTTACACAGAGTTTCTGTCTGATTTCTCAGACTTTTTATCTGATTTAGTGCTCAGCTCAGATAAAATAATTATTGTGGGTGATTTTAACATCCATGTAGATGCTAAAAATGACAGCCTCAACATGGCATTTAATCTGTTATTAGACTCAATTGGCTTCTCTCAAAAGGGGGGAGCAGTGGGGAGTAGACTTCAACACAGTAGATGTCTTTCTGAAAGTGCTGTAACTAAGTTTAAGAATATAATCCACACACTGTTAGCATCTTCAATGACCTGTACCAACACCGAGGAGAGCAGCTACCTGAATGCTACTCCAACAGAGGTCAATCATCTTGTTAATAATTCACTCACTAGTGATGCGCGAATCATGAACGAATCGTTCAATACTTGAGAATCACTTTACTGACTCATGAATCATGATTCACAAGCCCAACTGACTCACTGACTCATCCCTGTTGCTGTTAGCAGCAATGTATCTAGCTTATAATTAAAATTGTGGAGAAAAACACAACATCCAGTATCTTAACAAAAGAAATTCTGCTCTGAACTGGAAGAAAAAACCCTGAGTAGAAGCTCACATCAAGACAATAGCTCCTCGGTTCACAGTAGCATCGCTCTGCTAACATGCTAACAGCACATTTAGCCAAAGGGATGCCAAATGCTGTTAAAGGGATGCCAAATGCTGTCATTTTTCTGTAAAGCAAATTTACCTTGCCTTTGGGTATAAATAAAGTTACCTTGACCTTGACCTTGACAACAGCTTTCAGCTGGCTTATCTAAACACTGGTGTGCTGAATCAATAGATGGATCACTCACCCCCTCCCTCCTGTGCTGAATCGTAAGCGTAAGCAATCACTCAGGACTTACTCACCCCCTCCCTCCTGTGCTGAATCGTAAGCGTAAGCGAATCACTCAGGACTCACTCACCCCCTCCCTCCTGTGCTGAATCATAGAGCGAACGAATCACTCACTCACCCCCTCCCTCCTGGCTCACAGCTTCTTCTTCTTCTTGGTTGGCAACCAATGTTAAGGCGCATTACCGCCCCCTGGCTCACAGCTCAGTGGACATTTAGATGAGAAAATATATCCATCCATCTTCATCCGCTTTATCCGAGGCCGGGTCGCGGGGGCAGCAGCCTAAGCAAAGAGGCCCAGACCTCCCTCTCCCCAGCCACCTCCTCCAGCTTATCCGGGGGAACACCAAGGCGTTCCCAGGCCAGCCGAGAGATATAATCTCTCCAGCGTGTCCTGGGTCTGCCCCGGGGCCTCCTCCCGGTGGGACATGCCTGGAACACCTCACCCAGGAGGCGCCCAGGGGGCATCCTTGTCAGATGCCCGAACCACCTCAGCTGGCTCCTTTCGATGTGGAGCAGCAGCGGCTCTACTCTGAGCCCCTCCCGGATGGCCGAACTTCTCACCCTATCTCTAAGGGAGAGGCCAGCCACCCTTCGGAGGAAGCTCATTTCTGCCGCTTGTATCCGCGATCTCGTTCTTTCGGTCACTACCCACAGCTCGTGGCCATAGGTGAGGGTAGGGACGTAGATCGACCGGTAAATTGAGAGCTTCGCTTTTACACTCAGCTCCCTCTTCACCACGACGGACCGGTGCAGCGTCTGCATTACTGCAAATAAATGTTTATTAAGCAATTTTGATAGGAAATTGCTTAATTTTAGAAATGTTTTTGCACTTTTTTGCTCTATAAAATAGTTGTTTTTAGAATCATTCATCTTAGCAGTAGGATTTACATGAAAAGAGAAACAAATTAAGTTTGAGTGAAAATGTAAATTTTTTGCACTCTCTGGTCAACTGACTCAGTGAATCAAATGACTCAAAAAATCCGATTCACTTTGGTGAGTGACTCATTAAAACTCGATTCAGTAAAAAGAATCAAATTTACCATCACTAGTCATGTACAACTCTATATGTAGCATCAGTGCAAACACAGAGGTGTGGACTCGAGTCACATGACTTGGACTCGAGTCAGACTCGAGTCATTAATTTTATGACTTTAGACTTGACTTGAAAAAATGTTCTAAGACTTGTGACTTGACTTGGACTTTTACACCAATGACCTGGGACTTGAATTGGACTTGAACCGGTTTACTTGAAAAGACTTGATATTTCACCCCAAATATAAAATTCAACATACATATTATATAGAAAGTGTGCACCATTAATTCAATTCATTGATTCATTTATTCAAACCACACTCCGTACGTATGTGTGCGTGAGCTGTAGCACAGTCAATCAAATTAACCAGATTTAAAAAAAAAAACGCTCAAAAATGCTGCAAGGAGTTATTTTTTTCAGGTACATAAACTATGAAGTAGTCAACAAAAAACCGAAATGCAATATGCAAAACATGCAAGAAGAGAATCACAGACAGAGATGGAACAACTTCCAACTTTCTCCGACAGTTGAAGTTGCATAAAGAACGGTAGGTGGTGCTTCTCTCTTGCTACGATGAGATCATGACTTCATCTAACAAGCAAATGTTGTCCAGGCTACGTTGGTGATACAGTTTTTTTTAATGTGTATGATATTTTTGTCATGCGATTTTAAAGCCGGTCCTACAAGCGCATCCAAGAATAACATGCAGCTTATCTCAGAACTGTCGGTGAAAATTATTCTTGGAGCTAGGTTTAATTGAGCTGCATTTTATAGAGGTGCAATTTCACAATTTGTGTATATTTTCTAAGTTCACTATTTTGTCATGTGTTGAGAAAAACACAGATTTTAAAATTACATGGTCTAATATTTACATTTAGCATAACTGCAACATTCTTTTTTCGTTTTTTTTTTTTTAAAGACTCGAAAGGACTTGAAATTCAAAGTTTCAGACTTGTGACTTTACTCGGACTTTTACACCAGTGACTTGAGACTCGACTCTGACTTGCCTGACATTACTTGAGACTTGATTTGTGACTTAAGGATAAAGACTTGAGACTTACTTGAGACTTGCAAAACAATGACTTGGTCCCACCTCTGAAAACCAAGGCCTCAAATCAGAAGTATTAGACTCCGTGGCATAATTCTCAAACACATAGCCTAAAACAGATGGTAAACCTCTCCAATTCGTAAGCTCGAGAGGAAATGTCACAAATTTAGAAGATCATCATTTAGCCTTGAGAAATAGTTTGCTGCTTTATAAGAAAGCCCTCCGCAAAGCCAGAACATCTTACTATTCATCACTGATTGAAGAAAATAAGAACAACCCCAGGTTTCTCTTCAGCTCTGTAGCCAGGCTGACAAAAAGTCAGAGCTCTTTTGAGCCAACCATCCCTTTAACGTTAACTAGTAATGACTTCATGAACTTCTTCACAAATAAAATTTTTATCATTAGAGAAAAAATTACCAATAATCATCCCACAGATGTAATATTATCTACAGCTACTCTTAGTACCATTGATGTTAAGTTAGACTCTTTTTCTCCAATTGATCTTTCTGAGTTAACTTCAATAATTACTTCCTCCAAACCATCAACGTGTCTTTTAGACCCCATTCCTACAAAACTGCTCAAAGAAGTCCTGCCATTAATTAATTCTTCAATCTTAAATATGATCAACCTATCTCTAATGATCGGCTATGTACCACAGGCCTTCAAGCTGGCTGTAGTTAAACCTTTACTCAAAAAGCATCTCTAGACCCAGCAGTCTTAGCTAATTATAGGCCAATCTCCAACCTTCCTTTCATATCAAAATCCTTGAAAGAGTAGTTGTCAAACAGCTAACAGATCATCTGCAGAGGAATGGTTTATTTGAAGAGTTTCAGTCAGGTTTCAGAGCTCATGCACAGCACAGAAACAGCTTTAGTGAAGGTTACAAATGATCTTCTTATGGCCTCTGACAGTGGACTCATCTCTGTGCTTGTCCTGCTAGACCTCAGTGCAGCGTTCGATACTGTCGACCATAATATCCTATTAGAGCGATTAGAACATGCTGTAGGTATTACAGGTACTGCACTGCAGTGGTTTGTATCATATCTATCTAATAGACTCCAGATTTGTGCATGTAAATGGAGAGTCCTCTTCACACACTGAGGTTAATTATGGAGTTCCACAGGGTTCAGTGCTAGGACCAATTCTGTTTACATTATACATGCTTCCCTTAGGCAGCATCATTAGAAGACATAGCATACATTTTCACTGCTATGCAGATGACACCCAGCTCTATCTGTCCATGAAGCCAGATAACACACACCAATTGAGTTAAACTGCAGGAATGTCTTAAAGACATAAAGACCTGGATGGCCGCTAACTTTCTGCTTCTTAATTCAGATCAAACTGAGGTTATTGTACTCGGCCCTGAAAATCTTAGAAATATGGTATCTAACCAGATTCTTACTCTGGATGGCATTAC
>NW_024582929.1:212787-225286 GCF_018398535.1 Haplochromis burtoni
AAGCAGTGAGTTGTGTTTAAAGTTCTGCAAAAAGAGTGTTGTGCAGTGAATTGTGCCTACAGTTTTGCAAAGTGTGTATTACAAAATTGCAAACTGAGTGCAAAGCAGTGTTTGTGCACAGCAAATTCAAAAGTGTTAAATTTTTTGGTGTTAATAGTCTTCTTGCAAAAGTAGAGTTAATTTTACTCTAAGCAGAGTCACATTCTTTTAATGTAACTCTGAGGTGTAAAATGATAGTAGTTAAAATCGAGTGTTAAAAATGAGTGTTTCTCTGTCAAATCTGGAGGTGTTACAATGGAAACATTAACTCTTGACCTCTTAACTCTGAACTCCTAGAGGGGCTATGACACCAATAGAGTAAATTCACAGACTCCGCCCCCAGCACCATAGGCTCCAATCGAAGCTGAAGTGAAGCCGTTTCAGAACATTTTGCTCTACATATTTGAGTTGTTTGCCATGCTTGGTAAGTCATTCTTTCAAAGATTGTTTCAATTATTATTATGAGCTTTTACTTCTGTGGCTCTTTGGAGTTGAGACAAAGCTGTGTGAAAGGCATTAGCCATGTTGCTCGCTGATAGCATAATATTCTGTTTTAGCTAGCTGAAAGGTATTGTTTGCGGGCAAATACCACAGCCTTGAAAAAAAGCTTGCATGTGAATTTTCAGTCAAACTTTTGGTCAAATACACCTAAAACAATGTCTAGAATGTGAAATGTTGGTATAATGGTGCTACTTGAAGCCTGAAAACGATCTCCCATAAAAAAAAAGAGCAAACAGCAGTAGCAGACGTCCTGACTGGATTCTACGTTAGCATAGATCCCTCCAGAGTTTTGTGCACACGGTTTAGGTAAAAATGAAAAAGGTTGAGGTTTTACATTTAGTTCAGTATTACCTGTTGCCTGTGTCCTTGTCTTTTGGGAAAATACTTTACACAAGTAATGGCTCAAAGAGGATTCCTTTTTTTTTTTTTACTGTGCTGCAATTGTTTACTGGATTATTTGTGCCATTAATTAGTGTCAACTAATTTTTATTCGATCTCCGCACAGGATATGCTTGTGAAGATGGAATATGGGGGAGAGCAGAAGTGCGTTGAAGTTCCACAAAGGGATGAATGAAGGACATGCATATTGTATTGAAGAAATAAGTGATGAGAATGCTGTTATTTGCATTTCTCTATTCTTGGCCTCCAGTAACACTGTGTGGAACCTTGGAGTCATTTTTGACCCAGAATATGTCCTTCAATGCACATATTAAACAAATATGTAAGACTGCATTCTTCCATTTGTGCAACATCTCTAAAATTAGAAAAATCCTGTCTCAGAGTGATGCTGAAAAACGAGTTCATGCATTTATTACTTCCAGGCTGGACGACTGTAATTCATTATTATCAGGATGTCTTAAAACCTCTCTGAAAAGCCTTCAGTTAATCCAAGAAAGTTCCATGCAATCCAGGATAGCAGAAGGACAACTGATGCCTAAGCAAAAACCCTTAGTTAACCCTTGTGTTAGACCATCTCTGAATTGAGGATGGGGCCTAAGGGATACCAGGTCATTTCAATTCAATTCAATTCAGTTTCATTTATATAGTGCCAAATCACAACAGTCACCTTTATATTATGAGGTAGACCCTACAACAAAATTCTTCCCTCTATCCCTCTTTCGCAAAATGCAGCAGTATGTTTTTATGGCACCGGGATGCCAGGTTCTCTTTCTCTATCTCTAGCAAACGAGTTCTACCAACAAGTTGCCAGCTTCCCTTCAATCTATCCCTACTTCATAAAATGCAGCAGCATTGTTTTTGGCACCAGGATGCCAAGTTCTCTTCCCTCTATCCCTCCTTTGCAAATGCAGCAACAAGCTTTTTTTTTTTTCTTTGCTTGTCCTCTCTGGCACTGTAGCAACGTCAAGAAAAACACCCAACAGATTTATTTTCCCAAGTGGATCATTACGGTTTTTGCCATACTGGTCCACTTGATTGTCATAGTTTATTCAATCTTAATTATTTATTTATTTATTTTTTTTACTTTTAAGTTATGGCAGTCAGACAGGATAAGGGGATAGGAAAAAGAAAGATGAAGAAAAGAGAAGTTGGGAAGAGGCTCAACAAAAGGAGAGGGAAAGAAAAACAGAGGGGAAGAGTGAGAAAAGACACTAAAAATTCACTTGATCACCTGCTGGAAAAAAAGAGAACAATACAGTAGGGAAATCACAGCAACAACTAACATAAGCATAAGTACCAGTAACAATACCCCAGACAGGGTGGTCACCCAGCAGCCAAGGTGCAGAGCTACAGGGGGCTGCGGCAACGTGGCCACAGGCTCCGCCAGCAAACGGCTACACCGGAGCGGACCAATACCAGGCCCAGAGACCCAAGATCTGAGGGCCCAACACACCCCGGAAGGGGCGCAACCGAACCATGGGTGCCAGACCCCGCCAAGTTGCCACCAGGAGTGAGCCCACACACCCGAGCACCCAGCCCTGGGCAGAGAGAACCACCAATGCACCGACGGTTGGGAGCATCGGCGACCCACCGGGAATGTAATGAGGGGGGATAGGCGCCCCGTCTGGGGGGGGCTGAGATGCCAGATTGTCTTGACTCTATCCGTCTTTCGCAAATGCAGCAGCAAATATTTCTACCACTGGGATGCTTGTTTTTCCACATCAATCCTTCATATGCAAAGCAGCAGTGAACCTTTCCAGCACTGGGATGCCAGATTCTTTCTCTATCCCTCATTCCCAACAACCTTTTCTGCATCTATCATTGCAAAAAGCAGCAGAGGAACCTTCTGCCTTCAGGATGTCAGTTATGCGCCATCTATTGTTTGCAAAAAAAAGAAAAGAAATGCTCTACTATCCTTCCTTTGCAATATGCAGTTGCAAACTTCTTGACACCGGGATGCCAGGTTCTCATTCGCAAAATGCAGAAGCAAGTTTTACTACCAGTGGGATGCCAGTTTCTCCGCATCTAGTCTGGCAAATCGAGCACACCTCTCTGCATTTCGAACACACATCACAACAATTAAGAGGACCAGAAGGATGCTCGGAAAGCTAAGCAGAAGTTATTTAGAGAGGAGAGCAACTGCTGTTGGTTGAAAAGAGGTTTTAAAAAAAAACTTCAGTGGTGTGGAAACATTATGGGTTAACAGAGTCAGACGTGGATCAAGTAGACATAGTGTGTAAACTTTGCTACGGTGTCATAGCTGCACCACAGAGCAACACTGCAAAGTTCACTAAACATAGATGCTTACATTTTTCATTTATTTCTTATATTGCAAACATTTGCACTGTTATCAGTATTTGCACTATTTTATATTATTTTTTAAAGTCATAATTCAACACATTGTTATTGTTAAATAAATATTGTCAAATAATCGAGATCTCAATTTCAGTGAAAATAATCGTGATTATCATTTTTGCCATAATCGAGCAGCCCTAACTGAATTTAATTGAATTTAATTGAATTGAAATATACCTCATTTGTCAATGCAGCAAACAACTTATCAGCACCAGCTTGCTAGTTTGTTGCTCTTCTATCCCTCTTTTGCAATTTGTAGTAGCAACATTTTCGGGTAGTTTCTCTTCCCTCTATCCCTTTTTCACAAATGTAACAGCAAGCTTTTTCCCTGCATCTATCTGTCTTTCACAAAATATAACAGTGCACATTCCTGGCACCATGTTTCCAGTCATCTTCTCCATATCAGTCATTTGCCAACACAGCAGTAAACATTCCTTATGCCAGTTTCACCACTTTGTTCCCTCCTCTGCAAAATACATCAGCAAACCCTTCCAGCACCAGGATGCCAGTTTCTCTGCCATCTATCCTGACTTCGCACACCACCAGCAAACCTTCGTGACACCAGGATGCTAGGTTCCGTCCTCTATCTCTCTGAACTCCACCATGCGCATAATTCCTCAAGGCATCCCTTCACTTCTCATGTACTTTCACTAGCATTATCTAAACCCTCTATCCTTGACACAGACATTTGAGACAGCTCTCTAAGCCGACTCACAGTTCTGACAACATCTCAAATGTCAATATCATCTTCTATGAGGTTCAGCTGTGCCGCTTGGTGGAATTCTACTTGGCTCTCTGTTAGGGTTGTCTTTATGGAAGGTGGTTCTCCTCTAATCAGTCTTTCAATTTAACAAACCCTCCCAAAACTGCTGATTGTCACCTGTGTTCATTTCAGAAATCAGCACAATCAATCAATATTTATTTCTATAGCACATTTAAAAAGGACACTGACCAACAAAGTGCTTCACACAAGGCAGCAAAGCGGATTACAACAAATGGCAACAAAAACAGTTATAAAACAGTTATAGTTAAAGTTACAGTTACAGTTACATAGCACAAATATAGACCAGGAGGAAGTTCGAACTGATTTGCTAAAGGCTAAATGGAACAGGTGAGTTTTTAAGCGCAATTTAAACAATGCAATGGATTCTGACATGCGGACATCGATTGGAAGATTATTCCAGAGTTTAGGCGTGGCAATTTCAAAAGCTCGGTCCCCTCTAGTCTTTTGTTGGGCCCTTGGTTGCACTTAGAGCAGTTGGTAAGAGGATCTAAGTGCTCTCTTTGGCTATACACGTCGAAAAGGTCTGTTAGGTAACTGGGCACAGTAGTTATTGCTACCTTACCCAAAGTAAATTATCCAGCCAACCACCCCCTCTCCATCTTCTACTCCAAGATAAGCGTTTATGAGTCATTACCTCAAGTCTCAAAATCCTGTCATGTGGCACTGTCAGAGCTTCAGTTCCGAGTCAAGCCACATCGCTACCTGATCGAGGGTTTCCCTCATTCATCTATCAAGGTCTTTTGTTGTCTGACATTTCCTTTGATCTCTTCTCTCGGCATTCCTTCCTAATTTTCCGAGCTCATCCGGTCCATTTTATGGAATCCTCGACCACCTTATTGACGTCCACTCCGAGGCCTTCCCCAAACCGCAGCTCAATTCATGTTTAAAAACATTCGCCTGTACCTACTAAAAAAAATGCTGTCAAACCTAAAATGAGCTAGCACTCCCTGCCCCCACAGAATAAGATTTTTTTTTCAACTATTTTCTATATTGTTACTTGGGATTGTGCAATCAAAGCATCATCATATGACCCCTCAACCTGAATGTGGGGAATAAACTACACAGAATTTATGGGAAACTGCAGGATCTGTCTGAACACTAGTTTTACTAATAATACATGGACTGCATAATTTAAAATGCAGTAAATTGTCTGCTGTTAACCGGGTGTATTTCTTTCTTCAAACACTCCTGTGCTCTGCACATCTCTGATAAATCAACTGCAGTAATTTTAGGGCTAAAGAAAAACTTTTACAGACAAATAAGACAGCCTAGACAATTATGAACATCACAGCGGATTCTTTTGTCACACATTAGGTGACCATTCAAACTGTTCTCAGATCCTGAACAGAAGGCCGATGACTTCTAAAACCCAACCCACATAACCTCTTTGTCCTATCACTGTAATTGCGGCACACATAAATGGTATTGTTCACACAAAGTATTTAGAGAACACAAATATAAAAACAATCATCTTCTTTGTATTTTCCGGAATTTTCAAATGAGGGATTTTTGCTTTTCCTCTTTTAGTGCTTATTGTTCAGCTGCCATGTGCCATTTGCATTACAACTATTGTCACCTCTTGAAAATTAACTTCAAGTTGAAAGAGGTTAAGAGGTAAAGAGGTTTACAAAGGAAAGCTATCAGAATGTGAAATTTAATTTGGTTTTATTTATAAGGTTCCAAATCAAAATAGTGGCCTCAATGCATTTTACATTATAAGGTAAAGACCCTAACATAATACTGAGAAAATCTTCTATAGCTAACAATCTAAGTCAAAGTTTTTTTTGAAGAAGGGAGCCATATGGTTGATATCAGTAGACGGCTATGACATGAAAAATAAACTTCTCTCACTGGGCATTTTTAATAATTTGTTTACAATGTTGTATTTATGCAGTAAGTTCAATGTAAAGTAATTCAGAGAAATGTCCATAACACATTGAGTTGAAATTGCCACAAATCACATTTCTGCTGCCCACCATATTCATGCGTAGCCAGTTTATGCAGAGTACAGTATGTCCCTGTATAGCCAGTAAATATTGTCACCAGAGTTAAAGATATACATTTATTTCTTTTGTATTATTAAAAGGATCTTACTTACAGCACAAACCTGTCCATGATCTGTGATTTATAAGGTCTGTTTAATGTGAAATAGTAATATGGTTTTAAAATGTTTTTATTTTTTTCATATTTTCAAGATAACACAGCGAGAAAGAACTTGAAATCATATCATCACACCTTCAGAAATAAATGAGGTGAAAAAAAAGAAAAAGGATAACCATGTGCACATGTTTCCCATCTTGCAGATACAGATGTAGTATCTACATTTTCTGCTTCAGTACTGTGCTACATAAAGTTTGATGCATTGTATATATAGTCTTGTATTACAGTAGCACTCCTATGTTTGACATTATGGAGGCTGAATTTCTCTTTCTGTCAGCCTCCCTATGTGATGTCAAGTCCTTATGACTCCAAGATTCATAGCCCCAGTCTCTTCTACAAAAGGAAATGAATAGGATAACGCTTTGCATTTATATTAATAACTTTATCAGTATTCACAAATCAGAGCAGTCATCTCTCATTCATTTAAATATGTCATTTGCATCATAGATGTGTGCTGGATGCCAACATCCTTGTGGGTAAAGCTGTAGAATGGAACATTTGAGAATTATTTTTAATTTGTTCAATTCTTTTAATCTGTTTTAAAGCACTGTGTAAAAAAACGTAATTTTGTCACACACAAATCATGCATTTATTGGTAAGAAAAGTAATTTGTCAAGAAAACGATTTTTCTTTCCTAACACACTTGTTTGACCTTGAGCACTGGGCATTTGCCCCTTGCACAGAACATTTCCTCTAACAGAAACCATTCACACCTGGTGCAAACTCAAAATCACACAGTAATTGAGTGGTAAAAAAAGAAAAAAAAAAGAAAAGAAAAAGCAGCTTTTCCTCTGGAACATGAAAAGTGTTAGGGAACACAAGATAGAAAAAAAAGCTGCCCAAGAGACCTTCAGGTGTCTGAAGTATGACTTTAGAAACCCCTTCAGCAATCAGTGGCAAACTAAGAAGCTTACAAACCATATTGCTTTCCCAACACGGCCGATTCAAGAGCCCTGAGCATTTTAATGGAAATGGTAAATATTATGTGACAAACTACTTTCCATTGCCAAAGAGTCAACAGCCTAAATGGCACAGAAGGCTGAAATGTTTGGTTATCCCTTACAATGAACTAGTCACAAAATAATACATAACTAGAATCAATGTAAATATTCAATTCCATTTTATTTATACAGCACCAAAGCACAATAACAGTGGCCTCAAGGTGCTTTAGATTGTAAGGTAGATCCCACAATCATATGACCTCCTATGAGCAAGCACTTTGGCCACAGTGGGAAGAAAAAAACTCCCTTTTAACAGGAATCAACCTCCAGTAGAACCAGGCTCAGGGAGGGGCGGGGCCGTCTGCTGCGACCGTTTGCGGCATGTCAAAGTAAAAGAACACATGAAGATCACCAGCCTGCCCACAAATAGTGTTTTATTTTGATAAACATCTTTTAAAGGTGTATTTAAGGGCATCTGAGTAGAGGAACCAGTCTTGTGTCACTGACTAGCCTTAGTTATGGTTATCTTAAGTCATATAATGTCGAGGCCAACTATTTATACAAAGTTGACATGTATAACCTGAACACACAAAGCACAATAAGTTGTGAGGTTTCTTTTGTGTGGGTTCTTTTGGGCAAGTACTGTATATGATAATGAACTATTAATAAATATCTTGATTTTTTTAGTCTTTTCCTTTAATGAATCTACACTGCTTTACAATTTAAAAAAAACTGTTTTTGAACCACTTGATGGACAGGCACTGCCTCTTCATCAACTTTGCTGTGATTTAATTTATTTAATTTTATTTTTTGCCAAATGTAGCAAAAAAGAAAAAAAAAAAGCCAAATCCTTTGTACCACTGTTCAAGGGAAATGCCTGTTAATTCCCTACAGTCAGCTCAAACAACCAAGAAAGAGCAAAAAGTACAATGGAAAGCACCTAAGATGTTGATAGAGTTATGATATTGTACCGAATCTGAACAAATGAGAGCAATCAGTACAACACAAAGCTTTGAACAAGATGAAATGGCTACATTTTGTAATTTTGTTCTGGTCATATTTTTATGATATATATTTTTATATGGTCTAAATATACAGAATTAAGTAGCTGGATGCAAATATTTAACAGCACCACTACTTCTGATAGCGATATGTTATAGTTGGTCTTTTTTCAGGATGCATGGGGATATTCAAATTATATTATAACAATCACTGATAAAGAGAATGTTTCTCAAAGACATCAGAAAAACAGTGACAACTTTTTGTACATGAATAGAACAAAAGCTATGGTTCTGATGAGGACCTCCTCGCTTACCAATCACACTTGAACATCAAATACACTGCTTTGTTTTAGGCATTTAGAAAAAGACAATAAAAACCTGTTGCACAGTAATACAAATTAGTTTTAAATTTAAATTCACATACACCTGCATGAAACACAACGGACTGTCTGGAAGGAAGAAAAAACATTTTTAAAGACCTGTCACCTGACATATTAGAAAAGGTAAACATTCCACAGAAATACTATTATCACAAATTAAGTGCTTTTTTTAAATGCATTAACATATTAAACTACACAGTGAAATTTTCATCTAAATAACACAAACCTTTTTTAATGCAGTTTATTACTTTAAAGATGCATTCAACCATTCAAATTCTAAACCTGTAACTTGTCATTAAAATCTGTTGTAGGCAGTAGAGTTTAATGAAAGGCAAACGCTCAAATGAGAGCTTAAATAATTTTTACTGGCATAACTCAGTTTGGGGGGGATGATCCACGGGGATCCCAGAGAAACAAGTAAATACGAAACACTCTTTAATATTAATTCCAGTACTTTTTAATGTGGGATCTAATCACCTTGTAAACATATTGTGCCTCATGAGGCTGCTGGGTTTGTGTCAGTCCACAATCAGGTTGAGATCACTTGAATAATCTTTCCTAATATGAAAATCTGAATTAATTTAAATTAATTCAATTCAAGTTTCTTTCAATTTAGGTGTTGCTGCTGCGCAATTTACATTGTTTATAATGCTAATTTCAAATCTGTCATTGTGACAGCTGCTCACTTTACTGCACTGTCATCACCAGCACTTTCTTTCCTTCCCTACAGCAGTGCAGTGTTGTGGTCATTAAAGAAAAGAAAAGGGAAGTTTTTCTTACTTTTGTCTGTGACCATAGACTCTTTACTTATTTCATAGAAGTCTGAAATTGGAGGGATCTAAAAACAGATCTCCTTAAATTACTCATGAGAAAATATTTAGCTACTTCACAGAAACCCACTTTTGTTGTAGTTTTTTCCTCTTTTTTGTCTTTCTAAAAAAAATGTTATTATCGCTTTAATTATTCTTTTGCTACATTCACACAAGCCAAGAGGTTAAATTAAATTCCCGCAAAATACGAATGTATTGACAATTAATACAACCTTAATGACCAGGTGACTACATTAAATACACGAAGTAAGTCATTTACCATTCAGTCCAAATTAACAAATGCCAATGTAAAAGGTTGAAAAGGTGTATTAGTAGTTACATGTTAGGGTTGAATATTTATGGTACAACCACAATTGCCAGAAATCAATTATACCCAGAGAGAAGCAATACTTAATTATTCTCTCATCATTTCACTTCCTACAGTATATCACATGAAGCTCCACAATGAGCATGGATGCTTTAGTGCATTGTGAGCTTTCCAGCTTTACATATGTCATGATGTAGTCTTCTGTTCAAAATCTGTATTTCAAGGTGAATAAAAATCTGCACTGACTGATCTGAGTAGCTGAGTAGCTTCATCAGTCTCTATGTATTTGGTGCTGCATTTATCTATAGAAATACCAAGTAAAATCAGGTGATCTCCATAACGCAACAAGCTAGATAATATCTGCAGTACAGTTATATGTAAGTAGGCTACTGCAGTACTTACCATTATTTAACAATGTCTGATATTTTAAGGCCTCAATTAAACCAAATTGCGACCTATAATGAGATTATGATATAATGTAGATATAAATTATCTGCAGACGAGTGCGGGTGCTCTCAAAAACCAAGCAGGCACACAGCCATCCATCTGATGACGAAACTGACATCACTCTGGCCCGACCTGACCCTAGTCCACTCATACTCGGGTCAGGCTGGAATGTAGGTTGACGTTTTAAACGGACTAGACTAAACCCTTTGAGCTCTTCATAACTGTCCTGCATTCATACGCACTTCTGAACACCTTAACAGTGTTAAGCCTGACTTAACAACCGTCTACCAGGTCAGTGTGTGGTCTTAAGTGTCAACCCCAGCCATGCAAATTAAGTTTCTCTTTCAGACATAAAATGATTGCTGAAATACAAACTAAAAACAAACTAGCAACTAAAAAACGCAGTGAAAAACAATCTCAATCTGACAGCGTAAAGAAAACAGCTCACTATGTGGGGATCAGTTAGTGCCGCAGTGCCCTCAGGCAACACTCTTTTTTTTTTTAATAGGTCAGTTCTTCTGATCAACCATGGTTACATTTTAAACTTGTAATATTTATCATTAAAAGCTGAATTCTGTAAGCACATTACTGTATATTATGTACCTAACTTTACACTGTTTTAAAAATAAAGTGAAACATGTTAGAAAACTTTGTGAAAATAGAGTTGTGGTGCTGTATGTTGAAATCACACAGATCAGGGATGTTCTGGTCCACAGGGTGTGTAGTGCAGGTAGGATGTGGCAAAGTGTCAGTGACACCCAGTGACTTGTAACACCTGCCACAGCTTAATGATACAGTTAGTGAACCTGTTGCGAATGAGGTTATTGTGCCTGCTTATCCAACAATGAGCAATCAGTGAGAGAGTGTGTGAAACTTTGTACAGAGTACAAGAGCAATTTTAATAAATGAAGCTTTTTAATAACGAAAAAAAAAAAACGTCCGCATGTCTCAAATGTCACTCTAATTTTTCAACAGTAGGCTTTCCAGCACCCATTTGCCGTGCCATAGTACCTTTAAATAATCAAACAACTCTCAAACCAGCTGTCTCGCTGTGCAAGCTGTGCAACTGTTGAAAACTCCAGTGTGTAGTTTCCTAATTAACAGGAGCCAGTAACAACTCACCATTCATTCACTCCAATTAATCCACTGGAGCTCCACATCCACACTCAGTGTACAACTTCTACACGAGCATGCATTGAACATTTGCCACCTGAGAGCAGCCGAGCAAGGCTCTTCATCTCTGTAAAAGTCCTTACCTTGAAGGAGCGGAGTGACGGTAGCTCCTCTCTTCTCGTTTTTTTTTTTCGGGAGACCGGATGCGTTAATGCGCCCCGTGATCCGCCGTTGTCCCCTCTTCTCCTTTTTCTTCCTCTCCTCCGTCAGCAGGTGTGTGTGTGCGTGTGACTGAGTGAGTTTGAATGGACACAAAGATGGAGAGACGAAGGCTGAGTGCGCGTGTGTACGTGCGCTAACGCCGGGAGCACGAGCTTGACGGTTTCTGGATGTAGTCTGGAGAATAACGAAGAGGGAGGGTGGTGTCATTATGAAGGCTGCGCTCTTCTCTCTCTCTTTTAACCCTTATTGAACCACAGATTGAACACAACTGACCAGGACGAAATGTTAGTGTGTCAGCTCCAGGATGGAGTTTGTTATTGTTGTTAATTACACTGGACTCTGAACTTTTTATATATCATCATTGTCTTGGTTCTCCGTCCCCCAAGTTCTCTTAAGACGCATTGATGTGTTATTTTTCTTCTTTACATTCTACTTTTTAAATTCTCTTTCCCTTCACCCCCCCTCAATTTTCTTTCCACATTTTATTCAACACTGGCATTTTTCTCTGTCTCCACTCTTTTCTTTCGTACTGTACTCATGTACCGCTATTTACAGTATTTTGTAAACCACAGAAAAGGTCTGGGGGCTAAAGTCCTGCAGGCATTGCATTTTATATAACTGTACGGTACTTATACAAAAAATACAATGAAGTCTACTGGACCTAAAACAGGTGTGTGTGAAGCCATGTGCAGTAAGATTGCATGGCAAACTGAAGAAAGCAGGAATTTACTTCTTCTTTAAATATTATTATTATTATTACTATTATTATTAATGTTGTTGTTGTTGTTATTGTTAGTGTTATTGAATGACATGATGTGAGAGCAGAACATTGACAAAGCTGAGAGACTTTCTGCCTGCTTTTTTTTTTTTTTTTTTTTGGTGTGTGGAGAATAGATTACACATTTAAATCACTTAACTGCTACAGCACCAAAGCCACGGTGCAGCTTCCAGGACTGGACTGGTTGTTCCTAAAATCCAACTTTAGACATTTCTAGATTCTATAAAAATGTTTGTTTGTCT
>NW_024582929.1:225308-233082 GCF_018398535.1 Haplochromis burtoni
ATATATATATATATATATATATATATATACACACTCTAAGTGGGATTATTGCTAATGTTACTTTTAATTAATTTTAAAGCAAATTGTAATTTTGATTCTGAAGAGTGCTGAATTATTTTAAAAAATCACCACAAAAAACTTCAGGAGTCTTTTATTCCCTTTCTAATAATACTTCTGTGATTTACTTAAGATTAATACTTTAAAATGCTTGTTTTTAAATTGAATTAAGTGAATTTCTATTTTACATTGACTGAAATCATATATTGTAAGTCTGTAGTTCAACTTCTTTGGTAGTAAACTAATGATGTAACTACTTACTTTTTAAAATGATCTATTACACTTGCAGCCATTCAAGAAGACTCATTTTTGTTTTGAAGGAAACCATCATGAATCAACATTAATTAACACTCATGGTATCACTGCTAATCTGTCTGCAAAATATAGCACAACTTCAATAACTTTGAGCATTATCGAACAAAGATTAAATTTAATTTTAAAAAAGCGGTGTTTTTAGTTGTGTTTTGTTAGCTGTGATTCTTTGCTCAGAAACAGTGTACATGTCATTAAAGGGAAATATTCCCAGTTCAGAAACAGCTGTTTCCTCTGCTTTCCATTTATATTTAACCAGAGAACGTTTCAAATAGATGTTTATTGGATAGGTTTACTTGAGAAAATTAGCTGAGAGTACATAAAAAAATATTCAGTATGTATTTATATTAAGATGCTGTATTTAATGTCAAAGACCTAACTCTTCATCCTTTTATTTTTCAATGTGGAAAGGTTCAAGCAAATAAATCCAATTCTCAGCTCCAGGCAGTTTCATTCTGTAGTATTTTTGCTTGAAAATTTTCCATCAACATAATCTTTTCTGCAACTGTTTAACTGTAGAAATGAAGTTCTCATCAGATTCTCACTTAGCTCTATAGTCTTTGAACCCGAGGCATAAAAATGTAAGACTTTTTTTAAAGGAGTTAAATCATTAAATTCATGCTGAACGGGCAAATAGATATTTACACTAATTTTTCAAAAGAAAAAAAAAGAGAAACAGGGACATTTTAAAACAGTTACACTTCTGGAGCTGCAGGAAGAGTAAGGGATGATGAAAACTGGGCTACTCAGAGATTTCGGTTGTGTTCCTGCTGTAAACATCCTCCACAGGTAAAACACATCTTAAATAAAAAGAAGCAGTAAAAGGATGGAGTTTACAAAAAATATATTAAAAAGTGTTTGATTTTAATAAATAAATAAATAAATAAAGTCCTTTCTAGGCCATTCTAGGGAAGTGCTAAAATGTTTTGGTTTGGGGTTTTTAAGTGTACTTTCATTGAGCTTTGTCCATGGGGCCTTGTTTCATTTCTTTATTCAAAATTTAGGTTGCCAGTTATGTACAGCACATGCCAGAGAAAGTTTAAAATATATGTTATTAATTCATCAAAGTAAAAAAAAAATCACATCCATTTCTCAGAACTCAGAGTTTGAGCTGATGCCCATTTCACACGAGCAGTCTGTGCCTTTAACAATAAAACAACTATTAGCATGTGTCCCATGAAGCTGTTGAGCAGATATTCAAACCTGAATTTCATTTCTTCTTCTATCTATATCATCTTTTTAATTTTCTTGAAACTAACAATTGCCCAATGGTTGTATTTTGAACCCACTTGACAGCCTATCACCAAATATTCAGCTGTTTCTATCTTAAAGTAAAATTAGAATCTGATTTGATATCTGATGATGATAACTTTCCCTTATTTCATCAATGAGCCAGTTTATGATGCAAGAGAATGGAGCTGATATATTTATTAATAATGTCAACATGAAAATTGAAATGTCACCTCTGGATGTGTGTTAATGCTAAAACATGTTACTCTTCCTGTTGCCGATAATGGGATGCTTTCATACTTCATATATAGGCTTCCTACAATAAAAGTTAAATGTTTGAACCTCATCCTCCAAACACAGAGCACACAGCACAGTTATTTGGGGGGGGGGGGGGTGCATTTGTGATTTGCAGTGGAATGAAAAATAAACTCAGCATGTGAAAGGTGAGCCTAGTTTAATTCTCCCTAATAACACAAACTCAAAACCAGTCTGCATATTACTATTCAGATGAGGACGATGTGCTTCTCATGGCAGTGTAAATTAAATAAAGGAAGCAGTGAGATGATAAAACATGAATTCTGACACTAACCATCTCTAGTTTTGTTTCTTTTAAATTATGCTCTCATTAAAGATGTAGAGTCAGAGGCCCAAATACCGGCATGTACACTATGTAATCAACATTTATCTCTGAATGCATTTTGATAAAGTACTGAAAAAATACAAAATGTGTATCATTTGTAGTCCTGTTATAGATACTGAGGAGCATATTTCTTTTTAGTTAGTACAGTGTCATTATTATCACTGTATTATTACAGTCATTTTATTTTATGCAGTACTCTTTAATAATCCTATTTAATTAATGAAGGTGAATATTTTCGTAACATAATATTTCATCAAATGTTGGTGAATGATTTAGTTTGAGTCTTCGCAGTTTTAAAGGAAAGTGCATGAAATAGTTCATAGTTCAGGTTCAACTCCTGCCGTTCATGATCTTTTCTCATTTAAATACACTCTCAAATAAAAAGCCCTTTTCACAATACATCTCTTTTAATCATAATTATAATTATAAATAGTTTTAAAATACTACTAATACATTCAAAAATCTTTATATTATTTTATATTTGAAACCAGCACCAATATAAGGAACTTCACCTTCATCTCATAAAATGAAACCAAACACTAGTTTGGTTTCATTTTACTTTAAGATAGCTGTTATTTATTAAACGTAATCCGTGTGACGATTTAATATAACTTGATTAAGAATGAAAACTCTTATTGATCATTGAGAAGATCTACTCTGCTTTATGGCTCCCTGGGTTGATTTCATAATCTGCTCTGCTGAAAACAATAGAAGTAAAAAAAAGTAAAATGCTCCCAAACTTTAATGCTTTGATTGTATTTTACACCTGAGACTGCACCTGATAATGTTTGACAGACATAAAGACGTCACGCAGAAAAGAAAAGGCATGTTTTGAGACATGTGAGTTGGCTATCTTTGTAAACGTGCTGGGAACATGGGAGATTTTTAATATTGTGTGGGTAGCACCGTGGGAGCAAATGGGTGCTGAGAAGGAGAAACTGCCAAGATGGGATTTCATTTAGCCAACAAAGAGAGGAAGTAATGGGATGCACACACAAACACATCCAACTGCTCCAACTAGCTTTAAAGTTATTGATGCAAAAGTGTCTCTGTGTAGACTCACACATATTGTGTGCTAATGAAAAACTATAACTCATAAGTAGACACAAGCAAGCACCTGTGCACGTAGTAGTTTCCTTGCAGAAAAAGGTATTCCTATGCACGCACATACTCACACACATACAGACACACAGTCCATATGCCCTGCAAGTGTTGCGTGTCTGTAATCAGCAGTAAGTGTACCACGGTGAGTCATTGACAATCTCTCCATCCATTTAGCTATGAGCCTCAGCAGACTCCAGCTGCCTGCTGTGTTTATTAAAAATATAACAGCCCTATTAGACTCATTAGGTTATTGCTAGCACTGACACAGATAGGCAGAGATGCACACAGCCCATATAGAGACTGAATGTAAAAACTCCCACAATGAACATCCAGATCCACTCCTTTGCTGCTGGTTTGATGTGGTTACTGCGTTACATCTTCAGGGTAATGGTTCACTCCCTGACCGTGTTCATTCAATGTGCATTTATTATTGTGATGATTTTTGCATGATTTCAGACCTGAGAAAACACCTCTGGGTGCAGGGCGAGTGAGTCTACATTTAATTCAGCCGTCTGTCAAACCCGCAATAGCACCTGCCAGGGCACAGAGGAGTCTTGTGTTCTGTAAAGGGCTAGTGCCATCGGTAATGTTGTACACCCACTTTTGAATGATTTAGAGTCTAGTTTTGTTAAGTGCTTGTATTTATTTCACTCTCTTAAGGGTGCTCTTTCGGGAAGAATAGATCTGCAGTGGCACTGTAAGTGTCAGTGAAGCTTTTAGAACTTGTTTCACATTGACAGTATCATTTCAGGGCTTAGTGCAGGCTGTCACATCAAGGAGTGTGGCACAACATCAATCAAAGGAAGCTTTTATGGTCAAAGTCATTCTTAAACTTTATAGGAAATTTCTGGAAATAAGTTTCACCCTCAGGGCTTTAAATGGTCGTTGGCCGTGACTGAAATGTATTTTTGTGTGTAATTCTACCTTACCCTAATTCTTCACCCTTGCTGTATTGGGCTCGACTTGCTCTAAATACATGTACACAAATACATATGACATCTGCATATTTTGCTTACATATTTGCTGGCATTTCTAAAACAATCCCAAAAAATTATGCATAGAAAATATTTTGCCCATTTTTAAGGCCCACGTAAATCCATGTGGCCTCAAATGCATGGAAAATGGCACTGAACAGTAGCCTGTAATTAGTTTTGTCCATCCGCATGATGACCCATGCAGACATGGGGAGAACATGCATACTCCACCAAAAGGCCACAGCTGAGCAATGGATTGAAAAAAGGCACACATCTACTTAAGCAATAGAAAAAAGGTTTTAACATTGAAATATAAAGTGCATAAAGTAAAACCTATATTTGTACAGAAACATATACGTGAGATCACAGAATTGTAATTATTTATTACAACCCAGTTTCCAAAAAAGTTGGGGCACAGTATGAAATGGAAATAAAACAATGATTTGCAAATTTCATGAACCTGTATTTTAGTCATAATAAAACATAGAAAACACATCAAATGTTTAAATTAATTTTTAAATCAAATAGATTAATCAGAAGCATCTGGGGAGTGAGAAGATCAGTGGCAGAACGCTTGGATTTTTCTGGGTGTTTTTGTTGTTTCTTTTCTTCATCATATCTGAATATTCTCAGCTAGAGAAAGGTCTGGACTGTACACAGGTTTGAGCACCTGTCCCTTCCGTGATAGGTGCCCCAAGTGCCCTTTTCTTGAGGCTTGTTTTTTTTTTTTAATGTGTGTGCACGTTGAAGTCCTGCCTGTGCCCCTGAACAATAACATTTAAATATTAATCACAATTTTGCTAAATAAAAGGATCTGACTTTCATCAGTCACATGATAACCATTAATTAATGCTCACCCTTGATAGTTACAAGGCGGGAACAAGCTTGCAAATAGCGGAGGTGTAGGGGAAACACACAAATTAACTGGAAGATGCAGACTGATACAACAAAAACCAGTAAGTAGGTGTGCAGCGTGCACTGTAGTCTATAGCACACAGCAGTATTAGCTTATTATGTACACATTAGCCAGTTATCTAGTGTCTACTGATGAACTGAAACAAATGAGTGTGCTGTGTGTGTGCATAACAGTGCAACAAACATTACCTGTCCTTTTATTAACTGCACACGTGTGCTGGTCATTAGCTGCTAGCTAACTGGGGAAAGCTGTCATGGGTTGGTAGCTTTGTTACCGTTTTAGGGAACATATTTAGTTTTAAAGTAAGTTGCAGGGCTTTATAGTTCACTAAAAACTATCTAACATGCACATCCACATAAATATGGAATTATTATAATTACAACATTAAAACACACACACACACACACACACACACACACACACACACACACACACACACACTGTGTTTTAAAAAAAATACATTAAGAAACAGATTATATTCGATTTATATTTCAAATATGACAAAAATGCTGATTTTACAGCAGCAAAATTATTGTAACTCTACATTTAATAAGCTTTTTGTCTTGCAGTAGATACAAATTGAATCAGGATAAATACATTGTTTTAAATTTATTACTTAATTCTTTTGTTCTTCTTACTTTATTATTATGGCACTAGGAATAAATAACAGGGGAAGGATTCTGGCTCAGTACCATGATGCAGCCATAGTATATACAGTATTCTGGAAAAGGTATAAAATGTCAATGTGTGTGTGTGTGTGTGTGTGTGTGTGTGTGTGTGTGTGTGTGTGTGTGTGTGTGTGTGTGTGTTTTATGTGTATAGATTTTTTTTGTTACATTCTTACACTACCACAATAACCCTTTTCTTGCTGTACTAATATTCCAGTTTCAGTTTATTTCCCACAGTGTTTTAATCTGTTTCCTTACGGTTCCAAGCACTGTCACCAATCTTTGCATTTTATTATTGTTTAATCAGCTACCATCTCTCCTATGGACTTTTTAAGGTCTACAGTCTCAGATCAAGACATCCCTGCCCTCCAGCACAATCAGCAGCAGGAGCAGCAGCAACACTGTACCCATCATAAATTCCATCTTAAAAAGTGTTTCAAAGCACTGTAACCAAAGTTACAGTGGCTACGTTTGCTTTGCATTGTCCCCACCTGATGACAGTGATACACTGTGATATGATTCCGTATTAGATTCTTGATGAATGTGGGTTGTTGTTATTCAGCCTAGTTTTATGTGCCCCTTTTTAACTTTGAGCACCTGCCCCAGTTGCACTGGTAGGAGGAAGCCCAGTAAGAGCCAGCCTTATTTCGGGAGTGAGTCGTGCAAAACAAAGAACAATAGAAGTTTTTTTTTTTTAAAAATAACAATAGAACCTAAAAAAATTTTCAATTAGGAAAGCAGACAGAAAATAAAACAATAACATAAGTGTCGGTGAGTTTTCTGAGTTTCTTCTGGTAGCTTTACTTAAACCTTATGATGAGGGACTTTGGTTACAGTGCTTTGAAACACTTTTTAAGATGGAATTTATGATCTTCTTAGCCCTAAGAAGCTTTTGGGAAACAAGCCCCCAGAATTGTTGACAATGATGCTCTATTAAATAGTTTAATATTGGCACACTTTTTCTTTGTGATAAACTTTTTCACCCTGTACCTTACCCAGCTGAGAGCACAGCTCACACTACGCATCTTTTTCAGGCAGTTTCAGGAAGGATTCTGGCGTAACCTTTCCAGCACACAGGTCTCTATTTATAATGCAAAACTGGCTTATGACATGTTGTTATTTTTACAATTAACACATTGTAGATTAATTATATATTGATCGTTTAATTTTTTCTTAGTAGAAGTAGCAACTTTACATGTCCAGGCATCACCTGCTCATGTCATTCATTCATGAACCCCTGGATTTTAATAACTTGGGTGAATATTAAAATTTAGCAGAGCTACACTGGTATGCAACATTTAATTCTCCAGTTTTGACCCAAATATATGCTTTAAACAGCTTTAATATCTGTTGCAGTTACATTAATTACCCTTTTTCTGGCCTTCTTATCAGCGACACATGCATTTAACATCGAAATCAACGAGTGATGAATTCAACCTGCTTCATCTAATGGACTGTCACATAAAAACCCATGTAGCGGCTCCTTGAGTTAATCACTCAATTCATCCTTTATTCTTTGGTTTTATTTCTTTTGTTTTGGTTTAGCGACACATGCATGAGCACGCGCGTGCGCTCGTGCACACACACACGCTCACCTGCTGTGTTTATTAAATTGTTGGGTTTGCTAAATAGTGCAGTACCTAGTGGCCATATGCTGTTAAAAAGAAAACAGCAGCCGTAGACACACACACACACGCACGCACGCACGCACGCACACACACACACACACACACACACAATAATATCCAACAGATTGCATTTTTTTGATAATAGATAAATGTGCAAGGCTCTTAGCTCATAAAGTGAAATTGTAACAAGGCAGACAACACTCCATGTAATAACTCTGACAATCGCCCGGGCCTGCAGAACTGCA
>NW_024582929.1:233102-244229 GCF_018398535.1 Haplochromis burtoni
ACACACACACGCTCACCTGCTGTGTTTATTAAATTGTTGGGTTTGCTAAATAGTGCAGTACCTAGTGGCCATATGCTGTTAAAAAGAAAACAGCACGCACACACACACACACACACACACACACACACACACACACACACACACACACACACACACACAATAATGTCTAAGCTGCTGTCTATGTTAAGTATTGAGGGACTGTGCAAGGCTCTTAGCTCATAAAGTGAAATTGTAACAAGGCAGACAACACTCCATGTAATAACTCTGACAATCGCCCGGGCCTGCAGAACTGCACACAGGAGGATTTGTGCATGTGTCTATGTGTGCACCTGAGTGTGTATGAGTTGATTGGCTGAGCAGGCTGGAAAGTGGTAGCAAGGGGGAAAGACAGTCGTCTCACCTCAAACAGAGAAAATAAAGTAGGTTTTATGATTATTATTGGAATTCCCCATTCTGCTGCTACTGAGACTAAATGAGCATGACATAAAGAGCACACACACAATGAGCTTCTGACATACATATTCCCTGACTGTCACACACTCCTTTCCGTTATACACACACACCCACACACACAAATAGACACAAATAGTATGTAAATGTGACACAAACACACATATTCACAGTCCAATATTTTGAGAGTAAATGAGCGAATCTTATGACACACACATTGTAGCTCTAACTCACCCTCTGTCTCTCTCCAATGCACGCACGCACACACACACGCACACACACACATACACACACCAATATCCTGAGTGTAGATGAGCGTAGCTTATGACAAGCAGAAGAGATACTCACTGGAGACAATTACCATTCCTTAGTGTGCAAAGGGAGCCACACACAGTCACACAACAAGAAATCTACACACATATACAGGAGCATATACACACAAACAAACATGGAGTATAACACACACACACACACACACACGCACACCACAGTATCTCTCCCTCGCTGTGTTGACAGGACTGTCTGTAGTGGGCCTTTGTTAGTTCTGGTTGGGCAGCCTTATTTATACTGTGTGTGTGTGTGTGTGTGTGTGTGTGCGCGCATGTTTGCACATGTGTGTGTGTTATTTATATACCAACAATTTTAACAGTCTGTTCTATCATAGAAGAAGTCTTTTGTGTTTTCACGTAATCCTCATTTTAAAATTTCCCATTCACATAATGTTAATGGTGCTTATTTCATGTGCACTACTAAAAGCAATGTTTTTTGCTCTGTTCTTGCATTTATTTGTTTCTTTCTTTTCATCCAGTTTTACAATTCACACAACTGAAAATTAAGCAGCTTCACTAAATATCAGTTTATTAAAGTCAAGGTCGGACATCAGTGATGGAGTTCACAGTTTTTTGCTGATATTATTAATAATGCAATCATAATTTAAGAGCAAATACAAAATCATTTTATTACACAGGGAAAGAAATATACATGCATTAATCCACTATAGATATGTGGTTCATGTGTATTGCAGTTTTTATCTGAAGTAATGAACTGACGTGAAATAATGTCCTGTTGTGCATTAGGCAGTAGTCCAGGGTGGAGCCGTTTTAGTTTTGATCACTTTTGTGGTACTGAAACAAATCAGTACACACTAAAACCTCCACACAAACTTAAAAATAATATTCTTTCACTACGACGTGTAAAACTATGTGTTTTTAACAGTAGCTTTACAGGCAGGATCCACCAGATCACCTTCAAATATATTTGCGATTATAAAATGAAAAAAAAAAAGATAAATAAATACAGACTAAAACATCAGCAGCAATGATAATATTAAAGAAGATGTTTTAGTTAATTTTGAAAGAAGCCATATATAAATTTACCCACTGTATCTGAGGTTAATGAAAATTTAAAAAAGAGCTTTGTGGTAAATTTCTGGACTCTGGAAAATAAAATAAAATAAATATTTGGCACAAGTTGTTTGTTGCTCACATTGGCATACTCTTTTGCTTCATACATTTTTCTCATGTATTTACTGTTGCTCATTAACATGGCTGGCCCAAGGCAAACTCTTAATTATCACCTCACAAACATTCAGAAAGCATATGTACAACAAATCATGCAGAGTCGCAACTGTAACTGTAGAAAATCATTAAAAAAAATGTTATTACCACATCTGTATTATTATTATTATTATTATTAGCTTACAGTGGATGCTGAACTACCAGAAAGATGTTTGCAAAATGTTTATGTTTGTGTGTGAGAGAGTTTGTTAAGCATGTGACAAACAAATACAGTGTAGTACATTACAGCAGATGATTTTACACATACATGGAAAAGGAGAGAAAAATTACACATTATCAGATTCCACAGAGCAAAGTGATGAAATAGAACATGGCTTAACATTTGAATTGTTACTGTGTTTCAACAAACATGGGCTCTCTGAGTTCATCTCTCTTACAGTTGTGCCTGAAACACGGTGTCAGGAAATGATATAACAAACATTTGCTTTATTCTCTGTCTCTCTTCCTCTGTCACACACACACACTAAGTCCACAAAAAAAAAAAAACAAGCATTGGCCAACAAAACATTTCCTTTCAGGTGAGCTCAGAATAAATCCATAACAACGAGAGATTTAGTCAAATTAACATGTTGACTATTACTGCAGCAAACTGCATAGATGACAGAACAGCACTGATTCAGATCTGTTAGAAATATTCTGCAAGTTTATATTAAAAGTTTGGAAGGAATTTGGTGAAAAAAAGATTCTTATAGCTCTCTTTGCTCTTGTTTCTTCAGGGAAGATTTCCCTCGACTCTCCTGGAATGCATAATTCAAATCAGCTGCGCTTTTTGGGACTGATATGGTCTTGAGCTGATATTAGGAGCTTAGTTAAACAGTAATTAGAATGAGTGATTAAAGTGATATTTTACCTGAAATTATATCATTAATTTTCTACCTTTTCAAATAGTTATGGAAGATTTTATATTTGGAAAATGTTTTACACAGAGACATTGTTTTATCATTTTGCCATAGTGCACTCTTAGAATATGATAGGATATCCTGTCTGTCAAATAATGTATCTTGTTGTGTTGTTGTTGTCAAAGTCAAATGTATTTATATAGCACATTTTAAACAACAACCATTGACCAAGCTGTACAGTGCTGTACAATTGAGATAATTAAAAGATAATTAAAAGAAATAAAAACATAGGGATAGAGATATGATAAGAGTTAAGAAAAAGAATCATAAAATTAGAAGATTTGAGTGAGAAATAATATTAAAAGCCAAGGAATAAAAGTGAGTTTTCAGACGGGTTTTAAAAGTGTCCAATGTTGGGGAGGTCCTGATGTGAAGGGGCAGTTCATTCCACAGTTTAGGAGCAGTTACAGCAAAGGCCCGATCTCCTCTGTGCTTTAATCTGGACCTCGGAACAGCCAGCTGTAATTGATCTGCAGACCTGAGTGATCTTGCAGGAGTGTACCAATTTAAAAGATCAGAAAGGTATGAGGGTGCTAACCTATCCAACACCTTAAAAGCAAATAATAAAATCTTAAAATTAATTCTAAAACTAGCTGGCAGCCAGTGTAATGATGCCAGTATGGGGGATATGTGGTCTTGCTTGCATGTGCCAGTTAGTAACCGTGCTGCAGCATTTTGGACCAGCTGTAGACGGCTAACTGATGACAGATTAACACCAGAGTAAAGAGTATTACAGTAGTCGAGGCCAGATGAATTGAAGGCATGGATAGCTTTCTCAAGTTCTCTAAAATAGAGAAATGGCCTTACTTTAGCAAGTAGACGAAGATGAAAGAAACGGGACTTGATTACAGCATTAATCTGTTTATCAAACGTTACATTAGAGTCAAAAATCACTCCTAGGTTCCTCGCAAAGGGATTTTTATAAATTTCTAAAGGGCCAAAGTCGCAGTGGTCACAGGGACCAAACAAAATCACCTCTATTTTCTGTTGATTTAAGTTAAGGAAGTTTAAAGCCATCCATGCCTTAACATCCTCCAAACAATCTGGCAAACCCTTCAGAGGACTCACAGATTTACCTGCCACTGAAACGTAAATCTGTGAGTCGTCTGCATAACAATGGAATGGGATGCCTTGTTTTTTAAAAATTGACTCCATGGGGAGCATATAAATAGCAAAGAGAACTGGACCAAGAATGGACCCCTGGGGGAACCCACAAGAAAGTGAGGCTCTTGAGGATGATGTATACCCCAATCTAACTGAAAAACTTGGGTTGGACAGTTAAGATTTAAACCACTCCAATGCAGTCCCTTTGATTCTGACACAGTGCTCAAGCCGAGAGATAAGAATCCTATGATCTATGGCCGGGGTACCCAATCCCAGTCCACAAGGGCCAGTGTACCTGCAGGTTTTGGATCTCACCCTGGGTAAACATTACCAGGCCTCTGGAGAACTTCAAGACACGTTGAGAAGGTAATTTATCCATTTAAATCAGCTGTGATGGATCAAGGAAACATCTAAAACCTGCAGGGACACCGGCCTTCGTGAACTGGGATTGGTGACCCCTGATCTATGGTATCAAAGGCAGTACTGAGGTCTAATAGTATGAAAATGGGAGAATCTCCAAAGTCAGTAAAAGTTAAAAGGTCATTAAAAACTTAGTGGTGGTCAGCCAATCAGAAAACAGAAGACCAGAGGTGGGTCGAGTATCCAAAAAGTGTACTCAAGTAAGAGTATCATTACTTTAAAATATTATTACTCAAGTAAAAGTGAAAAGTAGTCGTCAAAAAAGTTACTCGAGTAAGAGTAAAAAAGTACTTGGTGAAAAGGCTACTCAAGTACTGAGTAAGTAGCAAGTAACTGTTTGAAATGTCTGATTTATTTTATAAATAAATGCTATCAGACAAACAAAACTAAATAAATATACAAATTTTAGTATTTTCAAAAGGAATATATGTAAAAAGATCCACAAAATAAGGCACAACAATTCTAATTTCAAGATTTCAGTTGTTCACAACGTAAAGCTTTTTCAAGAAAAACCCACAGTAAACATATTCACATTCACAGCAGCCTCAGAGAAAACATTAGAACGAGGCAACTTCAACATAAACGACTACAGCTGATGCGCCAGAATGTCATACTAGGGGTGGTTCTTTTAAATACAAGGAGGGATTAAGTAAATCAGAAACAAATGACACAGAGATGCAACAGGTATAATCAGGAAAAGTTTATTCCCAAGGTGGACAGCAGGAATTAAAAAAAAACAAAAAAAACAAAAAACCCCCACAAACAACACATCTGTGCTAAAATTACACAGGAATAGACATTCTAACAAAACTATGAAATGTTCTTTGTATACTAAAATACCCTGAAGTATAGACAGATTAACACAATATAATATGAAAACACTAAAAACATGCGATACAAACATCAGAATGAAAATATTTCAAATAAAAACTACACTCACAAATAAACACTGAAATCAGAGTAAAACTAATTATAAAAGACAAATACAAATTTCCACTATGTGGATGTACATATGTGTATCGCTCACTTTAACATAAATAGTTTCTTCCGTCAGTGAAATGGTGGTTCAGCTTCAGCAGCAGTTGGCTCTCAAGGTTCTTGCTGTGAAGCTGTGACCGTTTGGCAGTGAACAGGAGGGGGGTTAGGGAGGAGTTAGGGGTAGGCAGGAGTCCTGCATGACTAAGAAGTCTTTCACAGGCTCCTGATGCAGGAAGAGCTGTATTGATTTTGATCAACAGCTTCTTGATGTGAGGAACGCCATGCAATAGAGCCACACCTCCAGTGAATGGACATGAAAGGTACCTCTCCAGCCCTGCTTCTGGCTTTCCTGACCCCATGGATCCATCATCTTAGTCGGTATATTGTAATAACGTGATATTATATTGTTCAAACATGAAAGGTATATTGTTAGAGCAATATACTTTTCACTTTTCTATTTTTCTTTTGCCTGGGTGGCAGCTCTACACTTCCGTATCCAAGTCTTTTCAATGTGACCTGACAAAATTATCATGACTACAACAACCATGAAAAGAATTGGATGGACATTGCTGCTCAATTGCAGCTGCCTGGTCAATGTTTTTCATTAGTAATTTAGCAAAGTTGACGGTGGTGTGTGTGTGCCTGTGTGAGCGAGTGAAAGACAGAGAGAGGGATTTTGTATGATAAGCTTCATGTTATGAATGCACAGTTTGAGCACTCAGGTCGCATCAGAGCATCAGGCCGTATAGTGTGAGACCCTACATCGTGACCTATGAACTTCTAACCCCTGAGATTCAATTGTACAGTTTGAGCAGGAGCTGAATAACGCGACTGAAAAAAATCGCACAGTGTTTGCCCAGCTTAATGCAGACTGTTTAAACTAAACAAGCTGCTGTTTCACATAATAAACCCTGTCAGCCGCAGTATTGCCTTCTATTTTAACAGTTAAAGCAGTAGAGACGAGCTGTTTGCATGTGCGTGGAACTCTAGCATCATTAACCAGGCTAGCTGTTAGCTTATAGCTCACGCTAGCTAACCAGCGAGCAGTTAAAAGGACAGCCGAAGCTGCACAAAACACCCACAAACTTATCTCACTACAACATAGCGCCGAAAACATGACTAGCAGCTCGAGCTCGACACAGCTGCTGTAACATAAGACTAACATCCAGCTAACCACAGCTAAAAGATATTTAGAGAAAACTTACCGTTTCCTCAGGTTACACAAGCTGAGTTTTTTCACGCTGAAAAGTTGTTGTTTTGGCTCTCACTGAAGACACCGACGCTGAAGACATAGCTGTTCTTTTGTACTGCTTTTAAGCGAAACATCCTTTGTATGTAAGGCCAAGGGTGTTCATCCTCTTCAGCTCTAGCGTAGACGACTGGCTCTGCCATGTTTTTAATGTTTCTTCTTTCCGTGTGTCCGCTACTTTGAATGTACTCAAGAAAAAGTAAAAAGTATCGTGCAAAAAAGGTACTTTAAAAGTACATTTTTTTCAAAAACTTACTCAAGTAAATGTAACGGAGTAAATGTAACTCGTTACTACCCACCTCTGCAGAAGACCAAGAGGTCTCATTCCCTGCTGTCCTCTGGACGCCATGCTGGATTCACCACCACAGAGCACAGAGAGTCACCGTAAGTTTCCTTCAAAGCTTTGTTTAGTACATTAGCTCTGTGATTAATGAGGAAATCAACATAGACATAGAAATCCCTCATTCCCCGTAGCCGTGGAGCTGAGGTCTTTCCAGTCCACTAACCCCTTTTCCTCTGATTTCTCTCCACAGGTCCCGGCTGCTATAGACCCCACGCCAAGCTCACCAGTGGCACAGACGTCGGGGCAGGAGAACTGGAGGTGTGGTTACTGAGACACCTCTGCCGGGACTGCCCGCCAACGGAGGTGAGACAGGTGTTCCACATCGCTGGCCCTCTGACGCCCTCCCCCAGTTCAGGAGAGACGTACTGCATACCAGTAAAGTGCCAAGAGGGTACATGCCAGGCTCTGGTGGATTTTGGGCTGTACGCAGACCCTGCCTCCAGCTCGCCCGGGGGCATTGCTGAAGTTAGAGTGGGTGGAGGTGAAGTGTGTGCATGGGGATATTTATAAATATCCCTTGATGCTGGTGGAAATTAGATACTGGGGAAAAATGCATAGACTGAAGGCTGTGGTTAGTTCGTGCCTGACACACCCTTAATGAAATGTTGAAGCTGGGAGTAATAGAAGAGTCACACAGCACTTGCTGTAGCCCCATAGTTCTGGTAGTGAAAAAAGATGGGTCTATGCAGTTCTGTCTGGACTATCGCATGGTGAACGAGGTGTCATAGTTCAATCCTTATCCCTTGCCCTCGGTCGACGAGCTCCTGGACCAGTTAGGCACTGCTCGTTTTTTTACGACACTGGATTTAACTGAGGGCTACTGGGAGATTCCCTTGTCTGCAGAGTCCAAGGAAACAACAGCATTCTCCAGTCTGTAAGGTTTGTACCTGTTCGTTACACTTCCATTTGGTTTGTTCATAGCCGCTGCTACCTTCCAGTATCTCCTGGAGTATGTCCTGGAGTCCCTGAGGCAGACGGGGCTCAAACCTTACATTTGAGATGGAGTGAGAGGTATCTCTAAGTCACTCATACAGTATATGGTATGGCTGCAAGTCAACCCAAATAAAGCAAAGGGATAAATTTACATTAATTTTTCTTTTAAAACTAAGCTGCTGAAGATAAATGAAGGAAAGCAAGAGAGTGTAGGATGAGTGGGGCTTTGGAGGGCAGTCAACAGTGGGAAATCATTTAGGTGCTTAGTCATGAAACATGATGAAAGTGTGAGTCGGGGTCAGTAGATGGGTAATGAGCAACCTCGAGTCTGAGGAACAGGGAGAACCATGGCTAGTGCAGTGAAGATCACACAAAATTGATCCCAATTAGAAACTGTGACTGTTATCATGCATCTTATGCAGTCAACACAATGATGTAAATGTAAATCTATAAATTACTTGTTTGTTTTTCACTTCAACAGGTCCAGGGATGGTGGATGGTGGAAGATGGTTGGACTTCCACTGACAGGATAGAAAAAGACCAAGAAAGCAACCTGTCTTGTGCAAACAAAGTGTTTCTATGAAATGTGCTTAAAGTTGTGGAAAATCTTTCTTTAAACTGTTAATGGAAAGTAGAAATAAATATGTAGAAGTGCACCATATGTGTCCTGTAGTAACAAAATCCAGTGTTGCTTTAAACTAACTAGGTCACATGAGACATTAGCCATTAATAACAAAGAACAAATGAGAACAGAAAAATTGACATAATAAACAGAAAAGCATAATAAAACTAGTGCTTCTTTATTTGTAAGCCGTAACTTTAACATCTGGGATTGATCTGGAGTGATATTATTAAGAAGTGTGGGAGTAGGGGAGCATTTATAGATTGATGCTTATAGATGTTGAATATGTCAAATGTTTCATGCAATTACCCATTAGCAATCAAGCATGCATTTGCAGTATAACACCATCTTGGTATAGTTTCTTTTTAGCATAATAAATGTGTAAATCAGCATGAAAGTACTACGGAAGATTTAGACATCCATGAGTGACAGTGCTGTGGTTCCGAAACTGGAGTAAGAGGTAAACTAACAGTACTCTTTTACTGCCAACAGTGGGAGAAACTGAGGGAGAAGACACTACTAGGATATGGACTGAATGTCTGTCAAATGCTCCTGTCAGAGCAGCATGCTTATCAGTGTCTTTATGCTGAATAGCTAGTTAGCTAGCAGTGTTACCATTAGCTAAAATGGTTGTTCACTCTGGTTTCTGCTGCTGCACCTAATGAGGAATCAGGAATTTCTGTGTCTACATTGATTTCCCCATTAATCACAGTGCCAATATACTAAACAAAGCTTTGAAGGAACTCTGTGGTCCCTGAAACTCTGTGTATGAGAACTCATGGTTCTCTATGTCCTGTAGTGGTGAATCCAGCATGGTGGACAGAGGACAGCGTGCTTTCTGATTGGCTGACATCTACTCCATAAAGCTCCATAAAGCACCTCTCCAACTGCCAAATCCATCTGTTCCCTGATTGGATTGTTAAATTTGTGAACATCAATGGTACTAAAAGTAGCTGTAGATAATATTACATCTGTGGGATGATTATTGGTAATTTTTTCTCTAATGATAAAAATTTTATTTGTGAAGAAGTTCATGAAGTCATTACTAGTTAACGTTAAAGGGATGGTTGGCTCAAAAGAGCTCTGACTTTTTGTCAGCCTGGCTACAGAGCTGAAGAGAAACCTGGGGTTGTTCTTATTTTCTTCAATCAGTGATGAATAGTAAGATGTTCTGGCTTTGCGGAGGGCTTTCTTAAAAAGCAGCAAACTATTTCTCCAGGCTAAATGATGATAAGGCAACAAAGAAAAAAAAAAAAACAAAAAGAGGGAGCAGCTTCTCAAAAGCACCCACTAGTTAAGCCTGTCCCTACCAAAAGACCCAAACCTTGGTATTGTTTTCGATGTGGTGAGGATGGACATATTGCTAACAACTGCAATGACCCCCCAAATCCCACACTAGTCAGTACCAAGAGAAAAGAATTAAAAGACAGACAGATAAAGACAACTTGACAGGTGACAACTCTTCTTTAAACTAAGAAGTGTTCCTGTTGAGGGACAAATGGGAACAGATGAATGTAGAAGTCCCACTTCTCACCACAATAACCAATCGAAATTGTCACTGAAGCAACACCAGCTTGCACAGACAAGGAAACCGCCAAAAGGGCTGGTTGGAAGTAAGAGCACAGCCAACATTAAGGTTAATGGGGTTGAATGTAATTCTTTGCTTGACACTGGGTCACAAGTGACTACCGTGTCCCAGTCATTCTATAACCAGCACCTATCAGACCAAACTATACATTCAATCAGTGACATATTGGAGATAGAAGGAGCTAATGGTCAGACAGTACCATATGCAGGTTAAATACATTTAACTGTGCAGTTTCCTGAAGAGTTCATTTCCTCTCAACCAGAGATTGAGACTCTCACCCTGATTGTACCAGATGTTCGCTCTAACAGTGACATACCAGTATTGATTGGTACAAACACTCTTGACCCACAATCCTTACTCTGGCTACCATCAAGTTCTGAAAACCCTGCAGATCAGGCACAGACAAAACTCAGAAGGACAAATTGGCCTAGTCAAACTACGTGGTAGTGACTCAAATGTCATCCCTGCTGGTCAGAAAGTTGTCCTGCAAGGTTTTGCAAGTGTCAGTGATGTTTACACTGAAAAGTGGGCATTACTTGAGCCACCTACGAGTTCATCTCTTCCAGGTGGAATATTCATTGACAGTCGTCTCATTACCGTTCCATCTTATGCCCCACGCAAAATCCCAGTTGTACTCAGAAACGAAACCAACCATGATATCATCTTGCCAACCAACTGTGTCATTGCTGAACTCAGTGTTCCACAAGATATACTTCCGATCCAAAACATTCCAAATAGTCAACTTCAATCTGCTAGCTGTTTAAGTCAACAACAACCTGCAGATTCCACAAACAAACAGAATAGTGACACAAGCCTAAATCTGAAGTTTGACTTTGGCGATTCTCCACTTTCTTTTTTTTTTTTTTTTTTTTGGCCTGTCCCGTTTGGCTCTTTTGCCATCAGAATTGTTGTCTAAAGGCAAAGAAAGATGCCCAACGGATTTACTTTACCAAATTGACCATCC